>NC_140228.1:2113079-2173079 GCF_951802725.1 Rutilus rutilus
ACCAGCTCACTGTCCCACATGTGTTGAAATCTCATCCGTCCCACTGAAGCTCGGCCTGAGCTCTTCCCGCTCAAACACCCGTGTCATTGCGTCCGTTTGAAGGGAGGAAAGATGACAGTCTGCTATTGTGTTGTGCAATTTACAATCAATGCAGATTGACCAAATAATAACTCATTTCAGAGGCAAAGCTGCTGGATTTAGCGTGCGGATAATCACATTCTGATGCATGTTTTGTGGGATTGAGAATACTTTTATTTTTTATAATCACAGAAGAGCTGGTTTTCATGTCACAAGTCTGTGGTTTAGTATGTTTGGTGTAAAACGGCAGTGCCAATCTAAAGTTCCATTATCATTATATTCTTAAACGACAAAATCACACGCCTAAACATTAATAGAAAAGTCAATAGTATTTTTCATATAAGTCAGAAGAACAGAAACTGAAACTGTATAAAAATACAAATACACATAAAACACGTGAACTCTGTCGTGTGTGTTTGCAATTTCATACAACAATGAATTCATTACAAATTACGGTCCATGTCACCTGTAGTTACTGTAGTAATAACTATAAATTATGCATAATTACTAACCCAATAGTAAGTACACGTAGTTAATAACTATTACTCAGTGCTTACACTGTAACACAGACGCCTTAAAATAAAGCGTAACCCAAATTATTATTAATTTTGACGTCCAGAATTAGTTTGTAATGCTTTTTTCTTGCTTCAGATATTAATTTGCTTAATTGTTCAACACTTTACAGTAAGGTCTCGTTATTAAACGTTAGTTAACGCATTAATAATGAGCAAAACATTACACAACTTTTGATTTGACTAATGTTATATTAATGCTGAAGTTAACTAACTAAACTGAATAAATGCTTTAGTTTACATGAACTAATGATGAACAATTGTCCTTATTATAAGATGTGACCTTTACGTTTTAGATTTAGCTGAGAAGCCGTTCAGTACAAAACATTTGTCGATTTTTTTAATATTTTCATCAAAACTTCAAAGATTGTGTCTATATACAAAATGACTTTCAAAAAAATAAACCATGAGAAATATTCACTGCAGAATCTCTGAAGAATACAAAATTAAACGAGTTACAAGATTGAACTATTTATTGAAAATCAAAACAGAAAACGCTTGAGTTTTGTGAGATTTGCTGCGATGTTTGACACAACTAACCTCAGTTTCTCATTCAGAAGGACAGCTACTCCAGCTTTAGATGTTTGCAACTAGTTGAGACTTGACTAGCTCACAGTAGATTATTTCCCATGTTCACTTTGGGAAATGACATTCACTGAAACTATAAGAAAGTCACGAATCTAATCTAAGATCAAGGTAACACTTTATTGTGATGGTCCCTTTTTGAACATTCTCCTGGATATAAGTAACTTTGTGGCCCTCTACGGTGGCCCTGAACGGACAAACGTGTTTCGTCACTATGTTGTTCTTCGTGTAAAGAAGCTTCAGCGAATAAAACACTGACGCAATGATGAACAAGTCACAATAATATTAGCAATAACATCGTTTTACTGAATAATTAAGTAAACATAATTTCTTAATTTATCTTTGTAAAGAACCCTCATTGATTAACTGGCTACTCAGACGACGACATCGCTTCCTGTCGGCCACCGTAACTTCTGTTGGGTGCAATTCGCAACCTCACCACTAGATGTCGCTAGAAATCACACACTGCACCTTTAAAGGGACCATGAAAATAAAGTGAAACCAAGATGAACAGAACCTTGAGTGTCTCAGCAGTTGTCGTCCTGCTCTTTGGCCTGTAGGTGGCGCTGTGACAGATAGTGTCTGAGCGAGTCCACCTCGTGTGACAGGCGCTGTATGTGCATCTGAAGCCTGTGGTTCTCGTCCTGAAGCTGTAGCGCCCTCTGCTGGGTCAGCTGGATACGGCGGCGAGCTTTATCACGACTCTTCCTCACGGCGATGTTGTTGCGCTCTCTGCGCAGGCGATACTCGACGCTGTCTTTGCTCAGACCTCTCTTCTGTGCGGACTGGCGGAGAGCCGGCACTGGCGGCGGCAGAAGAAACTGGGAGAAATCCTTCTTAGAGATCGGGAGAGTTGCAGAGAACGGAAAAGAAATAGAGTTCAGTGAAAGCTATTCATTCAGAGATGAACAGATTAGAACAATTTACAAAACAAACACGAGTTACAATAGATTTTGGCGATAAAAATAAGTGTCATTTTTATTAGTATATAAGTTAGAAGTTATTATAAGTATAATGTACTAAAATAATCACAACTGAAACTGAAATAAAATGAACAAAAACTATATAGACATATTTAAACAAATTATAATTATATATACACTGAAATTATAATTATGTATATACACTGAAATTTATATATATATATATATATATATATATATATATATATATATATATATATATATATATATATATATATAGTTTAAATATGTCTATATCTTTTTATTGATTTTATTTCAGTATATATATATATAATTATAATTTGTTTAAATATGTCTATATAGTTTTTATTTTATTTCAGTTTCAGTTGTAAAGTTAAATGTTTTTAAATAACTAATATATTAAATGTATTATCTAATATTTATTTATATATTTATAACTATCATTATAATCATTAATAACTGAATGTTATTATATACACACATCAACATCAATTACAAATATTAACTATTTAGTCATAGAATTATTTACTAATTAATTTTACTTCTATTATCAGACATAATCATAAACCAGTGTTATTTTAATATAACTGAGAAACTATTAGTTTTATTAAAATGTTAAATTAGTTTTATTCGTATATATTCCATTTTATTTTGTTGTTTTTGTAATTTGCATAAGAATATAAGTTATCATACATATAATATATAATTATATGTTTTTTAAAATGTCTTTATAGTGTTTTTATAGATAAATAAAGTGCTACCATTCTTTCCCAGATCATAAACATGATTTTTCCACAATCTTAAATGGACATTTTCATTGAGCTCACAGTGCATTATGGGACACAAGACTTGTTTACGTTTATTAATTTAGCAAATGCTTTTTCCAGTTTCTTTTTATCTTAATGTGTCCTTGCTGTCCAAACCACAAACATTCAATGGAATCTAACATTAATATTTCCCTACAACAATTCTTTTTTTATTATTAATTTTAATTTTCATTTTAATTATTTCAGTGCCTCAAATGATTTCATGCGAATTATTCCAGAAAATGTTTTAAATAAAATATATTAAAATTATTAAAAAAAAACATATTTATTATATAATATTTACTATTCTATCTAATTTATTATTCACTAATATTAAGTATTTAGTCATAGAATTATTTACTTATTAATTTTACTCATATTCTCAGACATAATTAATAAACCAGTGTTATTTTTATATAATTGAAAAACTACAGTTTTATTCATATGTTTTGTCATTTTTATTAGTATATGGGTTAGAAGTTATTATAAGTATAATATAAAATTATAATTTGTTTAAATACATCTATATAGTTTTTATTCATTTTAGTTCAGTTTTAGTTGTGGTGATTTTAGTACATCAAGTTAAACTAAATATATTAATATTATTTAAAAAAAATGTATGATCTAATATTTCTTTCTACATGTATAACTATCATTAGAATCATTAATAACAATGTTATTTTCTAAAAAATAAAATTTATAATTACTAATATGAATTATTTACTCTGGTTTATTCATTAATAAATAATAATTCTGTGTTATTTTAATATAATTGAGGAACTATTACAGTTTCATTAATATGTAGAATTAGTTGTATTTGTATAATTTCCATTTAAATTTTTGTTCAAGTTTTAGTAATTTTGTTGTTTTTGTCATTTGCAGAAGTATATAAGTTAGAAGTTATTATATGTATAATATATAATTATACATGTTTTTTTTTTTTTTTTTTTATACACCTAAATAGTTTTTATTATTCTTATTTCAGTTTTAGTTGTAGTTATTTTAGTACATCAAGTTAAACTAAACAAAAAAAGGAAATGCTGCAATGGCAACTACCTGGAATAAAAGAAGTTTTGTGATATTTTATTTTATTTTGAGCAACACATTTTTTATTATTTTTTTGGTTTTAGTTTTAGTTGTACTATAGTTATTTTAGTACATCAAGTTAAACTAAATGAAAAATGGATTTAATGTTTTTTTTTTATGGTTTTAGTTTCAGTTAACTATGGTAACCCAGCAAACAACCACATGTTTATAGAAATGGTGAGATGTAAACAAAACCAGTGTATTGTTCACTGCTGAATTTCATTGTACATCAACATGTATTCATCAGTTTGATCATAAGAGGCATAAGAGGAGTGTGTGTGTGTGTGTGTGTTGTTACCTGTGGAGCGCTGTGATTCTGCTGCGCGGGTCGTTCGCTGTTGCTGGTGTTCAGACAGGACGGGTACGCCAGGTAACCCAGACCCATCATTTGCTCCGGTGTCTTGGGAAAGCCCATGTTCTGGCCGTACAGACCCGAGTCCATCTGAGGCATGGGGTCCTGAGGAAGAGTCCCGTCAGGAGAGCTGGAGCACGGGTGATGGAGTGAGAACATGCAGATGGAGGACGGTGAGCTGTCGGACATGGACATCTGTGGATGAAGAAGATTTGAGGCTGTAGAAACATGAACACATGCAGTTATAAAGCCTAATCTCGTGTGCTTACGCTGCTCAGTGCTGGTGAACGCTCTCCTCTCTAACTTTATGGGTCCTTCCACAAAATCCGTTATGATACAGGTACTTCAGCACTCATGACAACATCATTTCCTCTGTCACAACCATCTCTCTCTCCCTCCTTCCCCCTCCAATTATTTTTATCTTGCATCATAGATTGACTTCTTTTTTCCCTCTTCATTTTCCTTTTATTGCACTTTCTACAATCTTAACGTGTCCTTGTCGTCCAAACAACTGATATTCAAGAGAATCCAACACTGACATTTCCCTGAGATAAATCCTGGAGGGATTTGGTATCATTTGTTATAATTATTTAAAAAACAAAAATTATTTGTTTGATTAAAAAAATCAAATTCATTTAAAATTCTCTCTATTACTTATCTATTATTTCTAATACCAATTAATCACATCTAACATAAAAGTTTGTAAATATGTAATATATGTGTGTGTGTGTGTGTGTATATAAAATATTATATATATATATATATATATATATATATATATATATATATATATATATATATATATATATATATATATATATTTAACGATGAATACATTTGCCAGCTCTAACATATATAAAAATTTGCAACTAGAAAATACTTTTTTTTACAAGTACTATTTTATTCATATTATTAATGTATAATATATAATTAATAATATATATAATTTAATATATTTTTATTAATTTATATAAAAAAACATTTATTTACATTTTAAATATGTAATTACAAATAAATGTACATTTTACTACTATAATTATTATTTACTAAATAAATATAACTAATAAATAAATAAGTACAACTTTATTCTCAGGCATAATAAATAAACACGAAGATGTTTTTAGCAATTCCACCACTAAATTATTAGGTAGAAATGCATCTAAACTTCTAAACTGAAATTCGCATTTATTTGTTTATTTTTGTGCATTTTTAAGAGATGGACCAAAACGTTTACTCTTTCTGGCTGATGTAAGTGAAACTTGCTTGTGTTCATGACCTCAAGGCTAGATTACTGTAATGCTCGTATGGGTGGTTGCCCTGTACGCTTAATAAACAAACTACAGCTGGTCCAGAACGCAGCAGCTCGAGTTCTTACCAGAACCAGGAAGTATGACCATATTAGCCCGGTTCTGTCAACACTGCACTGGTTCCCTATTAAACATCATATAAATGTTAAATATTGCTGATTACTTACAAAGCACTGAATGGTTTAGCTCCGCAATACTTGAGCGAGCTCTTAACGCATTATAGTCCTTCACGTCTATTGCGATCTCAAAACTCCGGCCAGTTGATAATACCTAGAATGTCAAACTCGACTGCTGGCAGTAGATCCTTCTCCTGTTTAGCACCAAAACTCTGGAACAGTCTTCCTAACACTGTCCGGGAAGCAGACACACTCTGTCAGTTCAAAGCTAGATTAAAGACACATCTCTTTGACCTAGCATACACTTAACACATTATCCAGGATCCAGGCCATATCCAGATCTGATGAAGGACCTGCGCTTGGACACGACGACAACGCAGTCCTGAAGTCCCAACCAGTCTCTCCCTGTTTACCGCAGTCAGCCGGATCCCGGCCGTATCCAGATCTGATGAAGGACCTGCATCTGCACCCATCCATGACGCATCCTGAAGTGCCAGCCTCATCAGCCCTGTGAAGGCCTCATCAACACGACCAATCTGACCTCTGACCTGTAACGCTGCCTGGATCATAATCACACACTGTTCGCTCGTTGGCCAGAGGAGAACTGAGTGACTGAGTCTAGGGTTCTCCCAAGGTTTTTTCTCCATTCTGTCACTGATGGAGTTTTGGTTCCTTGGCTTAGTTGGGGACATTTAATATTCAACAATATTATGGATCTTCCTTATTTAGGGTGGACGATGACACAATTTTCTTCTAGAAACAAACTTTGTTGTATTATTTTCATGCTATCAATGTGAAGCTGCTTTGATGCAATCTGTATTGTAAAAGGCGCTATATATATAAAGGTGACTTGACTTGAGATCTAGAATTAGACTTTTAAAAATGCCGGATTTTAAATATTCTGTCATGGCCTAAAAGAAGGTGGAACCTTTTTCTTCTAAACAGTCGTAAATTACTTCATATTATTACTTTCTCCTATGTCTATATTGTTACAGAAGTACATGTCAAATTACTTAAAAATACCTCATAGTGGATTGGCCAATCAGCTCCATTGTTCATGAACTCACTGGCGCCTCCTGCAGGATGACTGAGGAACTGCACCCAATGAATGTCTGAAAGACACACAAATAAGCATACAGGGATAAAAAATAAACTTGGTCACTTTTAGCCATTTATAGTGATAACCGGTTTACAATTTAAAACATTAATTTAATGGAGAGTGTCATTTTCTACCGTCTTTCTAAAGTATGTTAAATTAGTTGATGCTGAATGGAGATTGTAGTAAAATGAAAATTCACCTTTAAATATTAACTCAACAACATCAACATAATGTATTATAAAGACAAAACAGGAACACTCACCTGTAGCTCTGTGTCCATGAAAAGGACAAAAGTGGGGTCAAAACACTGATATGCTGTTTCAGATCTTCATAAACTCTCATTTTATTTTGTCACTGCTATAAACGTAAGAGAAGGGCTTTCCAGTACAGTTTAAAGGTTTATAAATGTTTATAAATTTACATACACACACAAAAACACATATATACATACATAAACACATACACACAGACACACAAAACAGATACATACACATTCATACATACATACATACACATACATAAACGCATACACAGACACACACACACAGAGAGAGACACACACATACATAAATATATTCACACACATACATACAAATGATATTTTGTTTGCATCCACACAAATTTGCAGTTCACAAAACATTAGATTTTGTGCTTCAGGAATTTTGGGAGTGACATTTATCAGTGCACTGGATATTGCAAATTACTTAATGATCTAATCGCAAGCATTTCCTGTGGCACATAAACATAAAACCTTTAAAACTAATTAACACTTGAACTTGTATATTATCTCTCTAACTAACATCTCTCAATGTCAGAGTTTCACAGGGGAAATGACATCACAGCCGGAGCGAGAGCTGAGCTCGGGTCAGAACCTCACTGTGGATTTGTGGGTAATCTGGACGCTGATGCAGAACCTGCACAGAACAAACACTGATGACATCAGACACTTTCTGTGGAAGCTTGTTTCCACCACTGAATGAAAAATAAAAAAGGTAATTGTGACTTTTTATCTCAGAATTGTGTGATATAAAGTCAGAATTGTGAGATATAAACTTGCAATTGTGTGATATAAAGTTGCAATTGTGTGATATAAAGTTGCAATTGTGATATAAAGTTGCAATTGTGTGATATAAAGTTGCAATTGTGTGATATAAAGTCAGAATTGTGTGATATAAACTTGCAATTGTGTGATATAAAGTCAGAATTGTGTGATATAAAGTTGCAATTGTGTGATATAAAGTCGCAATTGTGTGATAAAGTTGCACTTGTGTGATATAAAGTCAGAATTGTGAGATATAAACTTGCAATTGTGTGATATAAAGTCAGAATTGTGAGATATAAACTTGCAATTGTGTGATGGCCGTGGCCGCAAAGGAGAAGAAGAAGTGGAAGAGGAGAAAGAAACCAACAGCAAAGACGTCGTTAGATAGAAGCATAGAAATAAGTATTTATTATACTCGTATGAGAAACATCAAATGGCAAACGCTCAAAAAGCGGAACAAAACTTGTTTGATCTGAGCAGCGCAGAGCATTATCAGCTCAGCTCTATCAAAGCAGCTGCGGGCTGATCTCGATCACGCGAACATAACACCGAGCTGCGCGATCCACTGAGAAGCATTTCAATTCAGCGCAGAATTCTCTATCTCTATTATAAACCCACTGATGACATTGTGATTTAAGCTTGTTAAAAGCCAGATGAAACAGCGCTGATATTCTCAACATTTTGACGCAAAAAACAGGCGAAACATTGTTCCAAGAACAAACCAGTCAGAAGACATTTCACTCAACAACTTATGAATTAACTGTAGTAAAATTGTAGTAAAACAAACTTTTTTGGTAGAAATGTGCCTGTATTAATATTAAAAATGCTGTATAAATGTATTAAATGTTATGCAGTAATGTTTTTGTTTAGAAGTTGTGGCAGTTTATTTATTTATTTTTGCATTTATATTTATACTAAATGTTTGGGCTACTGTTTTTGATAACACATACAACAGGTTTATAGAAAATCAACAAAAAAGTCTATAAATAGGCCTACTTTAATAATTTTTCAGGAATTGTTGATTTTTTTTTTAAACGCTTAAAAGTCTGAAACAGAATATCAATATATTTTATTATTTCGCATATGATGGTGAAAAGTAAAAAAGCACCACCATGTTATATGTGTATAATAAATATTTTTGAGTAGCCTATAACAAACAAAAATCCCTTCTAGATTATTGTATCCCTTGAGGTAGCCCCCACAAAATGGTTGAAGACCCCTGGTAAATAGTAACTATGTTTTATAATTACAAGTTTGTGTAATTTGGGGTTTCTGTAGCCAGTGACACTTCATTATTTGTATTTTATGGCATTGCACATTTTTTGTTTTTATTTGAAGGCTGAGGCTTCATTAATAAACACAACCCCAATAATCATTGGTTTTGAGATGTTACTAGCTGTGAATACCTTGTCTGATAGGCTACAGTATTGTGGCATAGGCTATAGCATCAGGACATCCTGGCTATAGTGTCTGTCGCGAATGGCCGGATGATGGGCCTATTTGGGAGAAAGTCCAGGGCTGTTTTTTAGCCCCAGTCCGTCCCTGGATATAAACTTGCAATTGTGTGATATAAATTTGCAATTGTGTGATATAAAGTCAGAATTGTGAGATATAAAGTTAGAATTGTGAGATATAAACTTGCAATTGTGTGATATAAAGTTGCAATTGCATGATATAAAGTCAGAATTGTGAGATATAAACTCGAAATTCTGACTTATCTCAGAATTGTGAGATATAAACTTGCAATTGTGTGATATAAAGTCAGAATTGTGAGATATAAACTCGAAATTCTGACTTCTTTCTCAGAATTGCATGTTAATATCTCGCAATTCTGACTTTATAGCACAATTGCGAGATATAAAGTCAGAACTGCATGATATAAAGTCAGGATTATGTAATATAAAGTCACAATTGTGAGAAATAAAGTTAGAATCGCGAGATAAAAACTTGCAATTGTGAGATAAAAAGTTACAATTATCTTTTAAAATGTTTTATTTTGTGGCTGTAAATGTTTTAGTCCCACTTTACAGTAGAATATCCCAAATATATTCACAAATACATCACATTATAGAAAGACAAAAGACGAATATGCATTTCCTAGAGTTGTGAGGTTTACAAACCTGCCGACACACATCAACAGCCCGCGTGTAATCCCGGCACTTCAGACAGTTGAAGGCGAGTCGGAATCCTGCGGATGAGAATCCAGTGCAACAGTTGTTAAGGCAGATTATGATGTTCATGCTCTTATTATCACAGGAATAATAAAGTCCCACCGACTGCAGGATCGACTCTGTTGCTGTACTTCCAGGCCAGTTCATACTGCAGCGCTGCATCTCTGTATCTCTGCTCGTTCTCCATCATCACACCAAGATACTCGTACGCTTTACTACACGACTGAGTGTTCACAACACAATTTGTTTTGTTATTTTAAGCTGAGAAAAGCCAAGCAAAAACAACTGATCATCCATTATCATATTACTAGCTCAAAATTGTTTTTTATCTTAGACTGACTTCTTTTTTTCTTTATTTTTTCCCCCGTTTTATAAGCACATTCTATATATATATATGAAGAGTTCAGATGCAAAAGTCTCTAAGTGTCATCTGAAATTTTCTTCTAGAATGATCATTTTTATAAAGCTTGTATATTGTTAAGTTAAGTAATTTCACTTAAATGGCAATGCAAATTAACTATTAATTGTAATTTAAGTGAAATTACTTAACTTAAATATACAAGCTTTATAAAAAATATTTCAGAAGGCACTTTTGCATCTGAACTCTTCATAAGTGCCATCTGAAATATTTTTATAAAGATTGTATGTATGTATATATATATATATATATATATATATAAATATATATATATATACACACACACATTATATAATATATTACATTTACTTCACTTTTATTTACTATATTAATATTCCTTATTTACTATTAATTATATTGACTAACTTTGCATTTTTAAAAAGCATCTCAAAACACATTTGTTCACTAGGGCCTTGATTTATTTTATTATCTTATTTCTATTATGCATGAATGCATGTTTTTCTTTTCTGTGAGTGCACACATGTATTTCTCTTCAGTAAAGCACTTTTGTAAACACTGTTTTTAAAAAAGTGCTTTATAAATAAAGCTTACTTACATACTTACTTGTATTCTCAGGCATAATAAACACAAAAATGTTTTCAGAAATTTCAGATCTAAAACATTAGTATGAACAAATGTCTGTGTAAACTTCAAAACTGAAGTTGACATTAACATTTTGTGTGCATTTTTAAGACTCAAACACAGAAGGTACAGTCTGTTTACTGCTGATTTCAGCCAATCTAACATGAGCAAACACAAACCTTATTATATCGTATGCAGCTGTCCAGCAGTTTGTCCACGTGATTGTATTTTCCCATCTTTATGTACATGTCAGCCAAGAGCAGGCAGGCGTTCTCTAAGTGATCGGCGTTTGCATCGGTCCACTCCATCCGGGTGAGGCGTTTGAGGAAGTTTCTGGCTCTGGGAATCTGTTTCAGCTGAAGGAAAGCTTGAGCCATCGCGAGCAAAGATGCCTCCAACATCAGCTGCAGATCAGGAGAGCATTTCATTCAGAACACACATTAAAACAGAAGTAATGGAAGTGCAGCATGCCATAAGTGTGTGTGTGTGTGTGTGTGTGTGTGTGTGTGTGTGTGTGTGTGTGTGTGTGTGTGTGTGTGTGTGTGTGTGTGTGTGTGTGTGTGTATCTAACTATCTTTGTGAGGACCAGTTTAAGTTTTACACCATTGGAGTGAGGACAGAGAGAGTAAAGTGAGGACATTTTTGCCTGTCCTCACTTTCTGAGAGCCTTTAAAGGCCTGTTTGAGGGTCAATGCTTGGTTTTAGGATAAGGTTATAATGAGGTTAAGGGTCGGTTTAGGATCAGGGGTCGGGTTAGGCACTTAGTTGTGATGGGTAAGGTTAGGATAAGCAGCTAGAGATTGCATTGTGTCAATGAATGTCCTCATAAAGATAGATGTACAAGAATGTGTGTGTGTGTGTGTGTGTGTGTGTGTGTGTGTGTGTGTGTGTGTGAGTGAGTGTATATTTTATATAAATATATATTATATATATATATATATATTTTTTTTTTCTGTTTTCATCTTAATTTTAGTTAAAAATGTTTAAAAAAAATGTACAACTATTTTTATGTTACTTTTTTTTTTACATTTTATAGTTTTTTTATTCATTTTTATTTGAGCTTCAGTTTTAGTTAAATGATATTGAGAAATGTTGCTTTGGCAAGAACTATTTTCATATTTTATTGTATTGCAGTCATTTATTTTATTTCAAGTAACAAAAATGCCTTTTTTATGGTTTTAGTGATCACACTTTAGATTAGGGTCCAAATCTCATTAACTAACTATTAACTATGACTTTTGCCTCAAACTCCAAATGACTTCTTATTAATAGTTAGTAAGGTAGTTATTAGTTCAGGTATTGGGTAAAATTAAGGGATGTAGAATACAGTCATGCTTTAATATGTGCTTTATAAGTACTAATAAACAGCCAATATCCTACTAATATGCATGCTAATAATCAACTAGTTAATAGTGAGAATTAGACCTTAAACTAAAGTGATACCGTTTTAGTTTTAGTTAACTATAATAATCCTGTAAGAGGTCAATGATGTATAGGAATATTTCAGGATCATGAGACTATAAAGAGAATCACATTTTAAGACGTCTCAAGAAGAAGGTTAAAGAAATCTGCAACATCGAACAATGTACACAATACATCCATAAATATAATATGCATAAAGATCATGATTAGTCACTTCCTGAAAAGAAAACCAACACACATCAATGTCAGTGTTTTAGTCTCCAAATGTTAAAGACTAAATGAAAGAGTTGTCTTGTGTGCGAAACAAGCCTGATATATAACTTTAAGAGACTTTAGCGTCTTACGTTGCTGGTCAGCGTGTCTGTGAGCTCCAGCACGGCTCTCTCCACATGTCTGTCCTCTTTACTGTAGATCCGACAGAGGTTGGACAGCAGCCGGAGTTTGTCCTGCTCAGATTTACAGCGCGGGCGAAACATCGACAGCAGATTTTGAGCTGTGCTCAGTCTCATCTCATTCTCTGACTCGCTGCAGGAGAAACAATCACAGGTAACAGACATGAAATCATCTGAACATCTGAAAACACAGACTTCATCGGTTCTTCTGACCTCAAGTGCTTTGGTCCTTCATCGAAAACATCCCTGTCAGGGTTCAGACAGATCTGGACCATCAGTTCTACGGCTGGTTCTCCCCAGTCCGCGTCTCCTCGGGCCCGGTTCAGGTGCGTCAGGGCCTCGGTCACATGGTACGTGTGCCTGAGGTCAACCATCACACCAACAGCCAATCACTCTCTCATAAAGACCATTGAGAATAAAGGCCTCGTTCACACCTAGAACGATAACGATATCGTTCTGTTTATTCTAAGCGCATGCTTAGATGGATTCTGATTGGCTGTCAATGTTTTTATCGTTCATCAGCTGCAACAACAACAACAAATCTTTCTGAAAGTGATTCCGACGATATCCAGAACGTCTGTGCCGTTATTGTTATAGCTGTGGTGTGAACTCTGCTATTCTTTATTATTGAGAACGATTTTTAGAACTATATCTTTATCGTTCTCTTTATAGTTATCGTCCTTGGTGTGAACGGGGCTTAAGAATACTTTGAGCACACATGTAGAAATAATAATAAATTGCCCTCTATTAGTTAGTCTAGATTAGAAATGTAAACACAGGCAATGAACTTTACATGAACATGAACTTTAGCAAATTATATTTTCTCTTTCTAAAAAAATTCAATGTTCGGAAGAATCTCACAAAATCAGTGAAATGTATCTCATGTTTTATTATAAATAAATATAATTAAATAATAATTATAAAATTATATAGCACAAGGATAAAAAAAAAATTAGGAGAACTTTATTATTTTTTATGAACTTGACACACAAACAAGGTACATTATCTCTTTCTAAAAATTCTCAGAATGTAAAAGTCATAATTTTACCTATAAATCAAATAAAAAATGATATATATATTAAATTATATAGCACAAAAAAAATGTAGCACAATTTTAGGACCATTAAGATATTTTATATTTAGTTTTCATGAACTTTGACAAATGACTCACAAACAAATACAATTTTCTAAAAAATTAATAGACTGTGACAAAAACAAAGATATAAATCATATTAAATAATTTTACCTATAAATTTAATGGAATGAATGAATATATATATATATATATATATATATATTAGGGCTGTCAAACGATTAATCGCGATTAATCGCATCCAAAATAAAAGTTTGTTTTTACGTAATACATGTGTGTGTACGGTGTATAATTATTTTCTATATATAAATACACACACATGCATATATATATATATATATATATATATATATATATATATATATATATATATATATATATATTTAAGAAAATGTGTTATTTATATATAAAATATTTATATATTATATATATTATATATAATATAAATATATATATATATACACACAGTATATACATGCAAATATTTCTTAAATATATACATGCATGTGTGTGTATTTATATATAGAAAATAATTATACACCGTACACACACATGTATTACGTAAAAACAAACTTTTATTTTGGATTAATCGTTTGACAGCCCTAATATATATATATATATATATATATATATATATATATATATATATATATAATATATATATATATATATTCATTCATTCCATTAAATTTATAGGTAAAATGATTTAATATGATTTATATCTTTGTTTTTGTCACAGTCTATTAATTTTTTTGAATAATATATATATATACTGCATATTCGAAATTTGAATTAAAAATTGAAATTAAAATGAAATGAAAATTAAGCAGAAATTAATTATTTTTTAGGACTATTACATTTTTTTGTGCGATTTTTTTTTGTAATTTAACAAAGAATTACTGAAAAAAAAATGCTCAAAATGGTAATGATCCTTAAAAAATATTTTCAGCTTAATTCTTATTTTGAAATGTTTTTTTCTTAATTCGATGTGAAATGGTTAAACTTCATGAGAAACAAACTTCTCTACCATCCTTAATCTTTTCAACAGACTACTGTGCACTGACCAGAAGTAAAACCCCTTGCAGTAATTAAAGCCCGGTTCTCTGACCGACAGCAGACAGAACTTTTCACACGCCTCAAAAACAGACTGGACGTCCTCTAGTTTTCCCATCCTGCGCAGAATGTGTAGAAACTTGCCCATGGCATGAAAGTTGTCTACCGTAAATGGAAACAGACATGAAATATTTGAATGTAATAATTATGTTTGAGTTATGTCAGAAACACACCTGGGTTTCGCTCCATTATACAAGCATACATCTGGACTGCTTCCTCTTTTTGGTTCTTCCAAAATAATGTATCAGCCAACAGCTGAGGATAAAAACAAACACACAGTCAAACCAAAAATTATTCAGACACCAGATATAATTTTTTATATATTTTTACTAGTGTGTGCAGGACACTATAGTTCATATAAGTGAGAATAGCAAAATAAAGTAAACTGTGACATATTATACCCAAAAATGCAGTAAAATGTATACAAATTTGGGACCAAAAATGATTGGGACACTTTGAGCTGATCATGTTTCGCTGAAGTGTTTTGTCTTTAACTGCTAATGCTCTTTTTACACACAGACTGAACAAAATGAAGCATTGCTTGGTGATTGGTTGAGCTAAACTGGTATTATCTAATTGTGTAGTTAAATTTAACAGCAGACAGATATTCAACATAATTCATGTGTGAGACAGTCTAACAGAAGGACGGACAAAACCAGTCAGATATCAGCTGAGTTCATAACTCTGAGTTCTGCTCATATTTTAGTACCATTTTCTAAACTATAGCGAATAAACTGATAATGTGAGAAATGTTGAAGGCGTCTGAATAAAATAAATTTGTTTGTTTTTGAGATTTAATGGCTAAATCTCATTTGGAAACGATACCATTGAGGCAGCGGTGTGGTTGTGGTTGAGCTGCAGGATCTTCACACACAGTTCCTCGCTATAGTCCAGTTTCTGATGATCATAGTGTAACTGAGCGAGATGAAAGATGATCTGCAGGTGGACAAAATTGAGCCTGACAAAATGTGACATAAAACATTCCCTCCAAATCTCACGACTACATTCACTGACTGACCTCTTCATTGTCTGGGCTGTGATTTAAAGCGTCTGTATAGTGTTGTTTGGCCATTTCCAGGTCGTGTTTGAGGGTAAACTCATGAGCCCAGTCACAACAGATGGACGATAACAACTTCCTCTCTTCCTCTAATTCCGCTGGATGCTCAGTTGTAACACGGCAAACAACTTTTTGCTGGATATCATGTGCCTGACAGAAGAGCAGAAAGACACATAAAAAACCTGCCTCAACAATGCTAACACGGTGCAATCCACTTGTTCTTCATGTCAGAAGTAGCATCAGAAACTGAACGGGGCATCAGTTTATTCTCAGGAATTGGTGCGACATTAGACAGCATCTCTGATTATAATGGGTTCTATCTGCTTTTGTTGCATCGTATCGTGTCGCTCGCGTATCAACACCGTTTTAAAGGGGAAAAGAATCGCTCCTACAGAAAACACTTGCCTGAAAACGTCTGTAGTCCGTTACTGACGTTACTGATATCTATGGCTGTGTCCAAAATCGCCTCTTATACCATTAAATAAGGCACTATTTGAGGTAGGGATGTGCACGAATATTCGAATTTTCGATCTGTAATTATTATTCGAAAAATAAAATACTATTCGAATTTGATCGAATTTATGAAGCCGTAAATACTTTGTGGGTCGTAAATGCAGTGAATCCCTGATGAATCCCAAGCACTAACTCGCAGTTATAATTAAATGCACTGGGTGGCACTGTGGCGCATGTTTAACAAGTTGTTTGTATTTGATCATAATGTCGTCGTCTGCCTCGCGAAGTTTGGAATTACTAGTCGAAAATTAGGTTACTAAATGATTTTACAAAATGGAATCACTTTTGATCAAATTAATTAATTAATCTGGAGTTATAATATCATCACCACAATGAGAAATCACATGAAATCACGTGTTTTTCGTTAAACGTAATTTAAATAAACAAATATTCGAATATTCGAATTTTATGAACCCGAATATTCAAATGCAATATTTTTGAAAAATGCCCATCCCTAATTTGAGGGAACATCCATTTGTAGTGGTGTCTGAAACCATAGTGGACGTTATCAAGTGCACTCATTCAATCCCATAATGCACCGCAATAACAAGTGCACAACCGATGTACGCTCAACGGCTAGGGAATACCCATAATGCACTGTGAGAGTCGCGTGCCGAATGAATTACCGCGTCTGACCAGAAGATGGCGCACACACCTGAATCAACGTTTAATTGATTATTTAATTGTTTAATTATGGTTTATACATACATTTTCATGACAGAGTTCAAGGTAAATCTTTTCATCTTACAACTGGAACTTCCAGTTTGCTAAGTTTCAAATAATTATTAAACAACAAGAACAAACGATTTCATTCACTCCCTCAAGTGAACTATATTAGTGTAGGGAATATTGAATGAGGGTATAGGATTTCAAGCATAGCCTATGATTTAGCTGCGTCACCATGCTACACATTTGCATAATGCCCGCCTACTGGCTGCTTGCACGTTTTTTTTTTGCCGCCACTGACCAATCAACAACAGACTGCACCAGCTGACCAATCAACAACAGACTGGGCTTTTCAGAAAGGCAAAGCAGGAACTTAGAGCGTTTCAGGCACAGGGTTGTAGCAGCAATATATAGTATAAGAAAAATGTTTTTTTTAACTGTGAATAATGTAAATGTATTGTAGCAGACCCCGAAAACTTGTAAATAAACATATGGGCACCTACTGTTGGATGTAACTTTGAAAATACTCACAAACCTTTTGCACGACGTCCACAGCGGACTCGTTCTTGGCCCATAGCACTTTTACTAACACTCGTAAAACTTTTACATCATTCTTCATTGTAGTCAATGCAGTAACTGCAAAAGCAGAGAAGAAAAAAATAAATAATCTGAGAACAATAGTACCTGTTTCTCGTGGCATTCAGTCATGTTTGAGATGCAAGTACTAGGTTGATGTTCCAAGGCCTTCTCCAGGACCTGCTGAGCTTCCTCCAATCGTTTGAGTTTAAGAAGCAGTTCGGAAAGCTCAATACTCAAACAACAGTCCAGCGCATCGGTCTTCAGAGCCGTCTCATAGTAGCTCACCGCCTGAAATATGAGAAACAAACCCTTCCTTTAACTGTTCTCAAAGTAAATGTCCTCTGTAAACCTGTAGAAGCCACTTGCCTTGTGATACTCATGAGCCTTCACTAAAGCCTGGCCTATTTTCTTGGCTAATGTGTCTTCAGGAGCCATCTTCTCTACCTCTTGGTAGATCTTGACCGCTTCCTCTGGCTTTAAGAACAAGATATTTTTTCATAGTTCATTAAGATTTTGTGAGATGTTCAGTACTGAGAAGCCAAATGGAAAATCCCATAAATTGAAATATATACCTGGTGAATGTTCATGAATGCATCAGCCAGCAAGATGCTAGTATGAGGTCCTGGAAGCTGCTCACTTATTTCTCTGAAACATTTTTAGCTTAAGATGGCAAGTAAACTTCCACATGCTTTAGCAAAAACATACTTTTTTAAAGATTCTAAAGACGTTTTCTTACAGTTTTAGAGTGAAACTCATGTCACCCATATTTCAAAAGAAACAGTTAAAAGAAATATGATTTTTTTTTTTACATTGTGACATTATTTTCATAATTATGTTTATTTTACCCCAAAATCAAATTTCAGATTTTTTTTTTTTACCTCTAAATGCACTTACACTTTTGTGAATAAAAAAAGATTTTTGTTAAGATGTTTTTAATTAAACATTAAAAATTACTGTAATCAGCATAAAAAAATAAATTAAAAAAGAGTAAAGTAAATATTTCATATTATTAATTTACATATAAATATTCATTTACAGCAGGAAAAGAAATATCACCATTACAATATCTTTAAATTTTTCTCTTATGATTTTGAGAAAATGACGTGGACATGACCTGTCACTCATAAACGATGTACGTAGAGTTCTCACCTGTAACATGCAATGTAAAGCTTCTTGTTTCTTTTCCTCTCCAGGTAAATGCGAGCCATCTTCTCGCGGGCTTGGATGTAGGTTGGTTCAGTAGGCAGAATGTGTTGCAGGATAGCCACAGCGGCGTCTACATCATCTCTCCCCAAAGCCAGATCCACATTAGCCAGCATGACACGCGTCTCCTCTGGTGTCCCTTTGAAGAGCAGAATGGCGTCTTGCAGAACTTTAGTGGCCTCATGCTGAGGGAAGAGAACGTTTCACAGCATTCTTAAGACACAAGAGAGCTCAGAGGGTTCAAATGTTTTTTTAATCATTTTTGGGTATTCCTTAGGTCAGTGTTGGGGAAAGTTACTTTGTAAAGTAATGCATTACAATATTGCGTTACTCCCTTAAAAAGTAACTAGCAGCTGTGCTGCCATTCTGGATAACGAAAGAATGGGATGCAGGAGAAAAAAGTTTAACATTTCTTTACCAATAAAAACAAAAAAATCTATAGCCATTTTTGCTTATGGTGTAACTGAATCACCAAAGGTCAGAAGCAAGTATATTGGTCAATAAAGTGAGATTAAATGCATAAAAATATATGTTTTTTTTAAACATATTTAGTTATTGTAGGTTTGCAAAGTATTCTGATTCTGCATTTCACTGATTTTATTAATTTTGAGGAATATTGAATCTTTTTTGTGTGCAAGTGAGAGTAAATGCTCAAATTTAGTCTAGAACTACAATAACCATCATGTCACGATTTGTCTCAATATGAGGACAAGAGAGCTGTCAGTCAAGAAATGGGAAAACAATGTAATCTGCGTTACTTATTTGAAAAAGTAACTCAGGTATGTTGTTGTAAATTTGAAAAGTAATGCGTTACTTTACTAGTTACTTGAAAAAGTAATCTGATTACATAACTCAAGTTACTTGTAATGAGTAACTCCCAACACTGCCTTTGGTGAAAGTGCACACTGGACCTGTTGTCCGTTGAGTCTCAGGGCCTCTGTGAGCTCCAGGTACACAGACACTCGCTCACTGCTGGAGACTGAAGACTGCGGGCCCTCTGAGGGTCTGCGGACCCCTGCCATGTTCATTGTGATGTTCAGGCACTGAATAGCGTTCTTCAGGTCTCCAGACCTCAGCAGAGCACGAGATTTGAGCAGATTGAACTGGACTCGATCTCGAACCTGTAAAAGACAAATCACAGACATGAGCTCAAGATATAAACACACAAATACCAGAGGTCCAGTTACACTACCGTTCATAAGTTCATAAAGAAATTCATAATTTAATCTAAATCCCTTTAAGACAAGACATTTGAAACACCGCTCGGGCATGCAAGTGCAGCTCCTATCTCTTTGAATGGGGAAAAATCAAATTCTCCAAAACTGTTCGCCAAGCTTACGATTGAATTTCATATTTGAAATCTCCAATGAAATCCGACAACAACTGTCTCATCCATTTTGTTTCTAAACGCTCGAATCATGACAGAAAACGAAATGTTTCAGGCTGGAACAAGCTAATGCGCAGTGGAAGTGTGCGTATGACGTTCGTTCTAACGGCAGCTGCACTGATGCGATGACTTTACCAATCAGTGATTGGCTCTGATTTAGAAGGCGGGACTTATTCCGCCATATAGAGCATCGCACTTTTCCCCATTCAAAACAACAGTAGAAACGCATGTTGTGTTATTCTATAGTCTTTGCTTTTATGCAGCAAGGACACATTATATTGAAGTCACAAGTGACAGAAAAAAAAAAACTTCCATTTGAAATCTAATGGTCAGAGAGATAGTAATAATAGTCATGAAAAACTAGTGGACTTCAAGCAATGCATGGATGGCAATGCTTTTAAACAATGGCTAAAAACAAAACAACAGTGCTCGCATGAATAACCTACTACTGAGAGATTTTCTGATTATGATGCTTTTGCTTTGTAAATGATTTTGACTAATGTTATTTTTTTTGCATCTGTAATCATATGGTATATTTTCTTTATCCTTTTTTAGTATTGTTATTATTACTTTTGTTATCAGTATTGTTATTGTATTTTCTTTCTAAAAGCCTCCAGTGGACAGGTGTTGTTGAAAATTAGTGTGCTTCGTCCAATGTAATTGTAATGTCCATGTCAAATAAAATAAAAACAAAGTGGGTAAAAAGGCTTCTCCAAATACAGTGCATTTCACACAAGAAAAAAACAATGTACTTGACTGAACAAAACACTCCTCTTTCACCTGGAAGTTGATGCTGACTCCAGCCTCCAGGCAGCTCAGGCACGAGCCGTGGTCTCCAACGCTCAGGTGCAGTCGGGCCTGCAGAAGGTGGATCTCCGGCGCGGTCGGCTCGCTCTCCATGCACAGGTTCAGAAGCTGCTGGGCTGTCCTCTGATCGCCTGCAGAGGCATTCTGGGATTGTTATCACTGCAGCGTTTGTCATAACCTCAAGGTGACGCATTTAAATGTTCCTCTATCTCGACACACTTGCCTAGAAGGAACTTGACGTAGGCCATATAATAACAGCTCGCTGACATGCCAGGAATGGCTTTGACGATCGTTTCTAAGATCATATTTGCGTGTTTGAGCCAAAATGGTGGAGTTTGTCCAGGAACGAGGAGAAAATCCTGTGAAATCACACACAAAAAAAGAACCAATTGACTAATTCCAGAAGTAAAAATCCTCTTTTCTTACATTTGCATTCATGCATCTGGCAGATTCCTTTATCTAAAGGGACTTACACTGGATTACATTTTTATCAGTTCTTGCATTCCCTGGTAATCGAACCCACGACCTTGATTTTGCTAATGAATTGATATAGGATATAATACCTGCTTGGACTCCAGGTGCATGCGCACTATTCGCAGGAGGAAATTGAGGTCGAGCATCTGCAGGTATTCAACACTATAATTTAAGCCACGGAGAGCGGAGAAATGAAGCTCTGCGGAGTCTTTCAGAAACTGTGTCACCGTCTCCTCGTCTGCTTTCTGCTTCCTGGACAAAATGGCCTTCAGCAGAGCAACTTCCTATTTAATCAAACATATGTTCATCACAGTTACACTACACTGCTTAATCAGGGTTAATTATTACCCATCTAAACATCTCTTCAATACTGTCTAATGCCACTACTGCACATGTGTAATAAGAAGAGAGTCTGTTTATAGAAATTGTTATTTTTCAGCTTTTTACCGCTACGTTTCCAAGAGACTCCTGCACTTCGCAGAAGAACGCGAGCTGTTGGGCGGCTTCTTCAAGCTGATCACACATCAGCTGGCATCTGATCGTGCCTATGAAGATAAAAATATGTCAATGCATAGATTTATGTGTCTATACTATAGCAACATTTGGAACTTAACAGATTTTAAATGAAGCCTGTTTTAGGACTATCAAGATTTTTTTGCAACTTGACAATTTAAATGACAATTAAAAGCATATTCCCTCAAATCCACGTTACAAAACTCTCCTTCTTATTACTGTAATAGCATAATGAAAATAATCTGCCAACACAATAAGGTCCCATTAGTTAACATTAACAATGAGCAATACATTTGTTACAGTTTGTCAACAGTTAATACAAATAAAATAGTTTATTGTTAGTTCATGTCAGCTCAGTTTGACATTGCATTACAGTTTTGTGCAGTGATGATAATGTTGCTGCCTGGATGTGACGATACTGTACCTACTAATGCGGATGTGCATTTGGGGTCTGTTTTCAGTGCTGTAGAGTAGCATTTATGTGCCTCTTTATTCTTGTCTTGGAGACTGAGCAGATCGCCGAGCTCACAGAGGACATCAGACGCCGCTGGTGCACGTGACGAAACCCGACGCACAAACACGGTCAACATCTGAAGGATCTCGGTGTTGTGTCCACACTGCAGTGGGGGAGAACGATTATGGAGCTTTTCAGAGACTATACTGTAATAATCAGGACGGATATTATTATTATTATTGTTGTTTTTACTATTGGTAAATCTGTTATACTTTACAGCTACTCTCTGGTTTATATTCTCTGGTTCATATGCTTCCATTCCCTCACTTAGATACACTCGCGCACACACACACGCGCGCGCACACACACACACACACACACACACACAGGAATTATCAGAATTGACTTTTGTTGGCTGTAAGCAGAGGTGTAAAGTCCAGGGGTCAGAAAGTAAAAGTCCTGCCATATGTTTATTCCACCCATGACCTCAGCCATCTGATTTCACTAATTAGTTAAATCTCCTGGCTGAAAAACTGTGCTAATTAGCAAAACCAGGTGATTGGAACAAAATACTGAGGAGGACTTTTACTTTCTGAACCTGGACTTTACAACTCTGGCTGTAAGTTTGTTTGTCCTGTTTATTTTGTATATTAGCACATGTACAGGTATATAGTGTCACAATTTGTTTTTGCATAATTACAATAAAAATAAATATATAATCAGGACGGATAGATTAGTCTCAAGCCAGTGAAACAAGCTCCAAATCAAAAACTAATAGCTCTGAAACGACCCAAGGGCAAGAAGTATCATGGAAACAGACACTTAGGGATGCAAAAAAAACCCTGTGTGGACAGTGTGTGTTCAGTGCTAAAGTGTAATAAACAAGCCTGGTTTATAGCACTGACAGTGTATAAGCAGACACGAATGTTTAGTGATTATACTGAGAGTGATTCGCACCAGTCGGCTGATGGGTGCTGTGATCTCCAGATGCAGACTGGGATTACCGGGCTCAGAGATCTCAGCTGCATTCATTAAAGCTTGAAGACGCTCTTTCACCTGAAATACACAATGGAATAACATTTGTGGGTCATAGACTAATAAGAATGTCTGAAATTAAAAGGAAAAGGAAGCTTAAAAAACTAAATTTATATGGTTTTCACAGTCTTAGGGTACGTTTACACGACAGCGGTGTAATAAAAACAGAAGCGTTTTCCTTTGCGTAAAGACGACAACATTGTCAAAACGATCCCCGTTGTTGATACACGGATCCGCAAAACGGCTAAAAACGCTCTATTCTGCTGCCAGGCCAGTAGATGGCGATGTCACTTTGTAAAGAAACTATGTGCTTTTAAAGGGATACTCCACTTTAAAATGAAAATTCTGTCATCAAATACTCGCCCTCATGTTGTTTCAAACCTGTATGAATTTCTTTCTACTGCTAAACAGAAAGGAAGATATTTAGAAGAATGTCAGTAACCAGACTCATTGACTTCCATAGTAGGAAAAAAATATACTATGGAAGTCAATGAGACCAGAAACTGTCTGGTTACTGATATTCTTCTAAATATCTTCCTTTCTGTTCAGCAGAAGAAAGAAATTCATACAGGTTTGAAACAACATGAGGGTGAGTATATGATGACAGAATTTTCATTTTAAAGTGGAGTATCCCTTTAAAGAACACGTTACACGCATGTGCATGACGTCACAGTTGTTACAAATATGCGTTTTTGTAGTTTACATGGAGGTGATAAAAAGTGTAAATGAACGGCCAAAACGCATAAAAAAAGTTCTCTGTTTTTAGTTGCAAATTGAAAAATATAATATTTGTATTCATGTTGATTTACAGCATTTTTGAAAAAAAGTTCATGCCATTTTTAAAGTCCCCCTGTAGTCAATCATTTTATCCCTTAAAACTCACATTTAAACACCAAAATGACATATTCAAAAGTTTTTTCCTTGAAAAAGATGTCTTCACATCTTAAAATATCTTGAATGTAACTCGACACCCTCGCCTCATTTAGCATGTGCGGTTCTATGAATATGCAAATGAGCCCCGCCTCCACTCACTCACTCAACTCAGAGATCCACTGGTTGACGATCACACGTTGATCTGATTGGTTACAAGGTAGTTTGTGACGTCAGAAACACCAGCGATTTCAAAGCGTGTTTTTGAGACTGTCTTTGGTTCACTGCAGTTTTAAGGAGGAAATACTCAGCAATGGAGTCGACTTATGAGTTTACACATGGTTTGTCTTAAAGCATATTAAAAACACCACATAGACACATAAACTACATTAAAAGCTGGATTTCCACCACAGGGGGACTTTAAAATAAGTGCTTTCATGGTATAAACGATTTTAAATAGTCCATTTACACTTATAAATAAAAAGAAACAGAATTACCATCTCCATATTTCCATCCTTAGCCGCAGCGATAACAGTCATCATTTGAAGAGCTTTCAGATCATGCCCGTCTCTCTTCAGAACTCTACACACATTTCAAGCAAAGTCACTGAATAACGTCTAAAACTACCTATTCAAATAAAAGCTCAGAGGAACAGTGAACACACACCTCCGGGCGACGTCCTCAGTTTGATCCCAGTCACGCAGAGACATGAACACCTTCATCTTCACGACGAGCGCCGGGCTGAAGTCTGGATGAGAGACTATGATCTGATTGGCAATGTCAAGAGCGCTCTGCTCATTCTGCTTCGCCATGAAGAACTCGATCTGCACGTCAAAGAAACAGTTTAGTCCCTGTAAGATTCAAAATAGATCATCCGTTTTGCTTGTAAAGACGGGTTTTACTTTTCCCATGAGTCCAAATAAATGTCCCGTGTCCTGAACACCGCTGTCAAGGTAACGTATAGCCTGATGTCTGTTCTCTTCCGTGTCAGAGGTCAACACAATCCAGCCCTTGAGAATAAGCCCCTGGTAATAAAGAAAAGCAAGTTGTGGCCTTGTGTTTAGTGCATACCAGCAAGTTTCAATGCAAATATTTCCAATTACGCTCTCACAATCCCCAATATAACAATCTATAACATTTACTTAATCAATAAAGATTTCACAGCAAAAACACGTGAACCACAAGCTAAAGGTGGACGTATATAGCTAAACTAGACATATAGAAGAAGTTTTGATCATGTTGACATTTAGAGGCCTTTGCGTATAAATCACAGTCTATGGTATAAATATAATACTGTAGACTGTTTAAGATCTTTAAGTTAGTGATGCACAATATATCGGCCACCATATCGGTATCAGCCAATACATATTCATTTTTTATGTTATCGGCCCGTTAAAAACATTCGTCCGATATATTAAAGCCGATAAATAATGGACTATTTCCTTCAGCGGAGACACTTCAGATGTTCAACATGATGGTTTCGAATTGCTTGAATTATGATTGGAATAACTTCAAAAAGGAAAATAAGGTTCAGTGCAACATGTGCAGTCATATCGGCTACATACAATTATAATGAGAACATTATAATTGTGTGCTTGGGGCACGGCTTTTAATGGTGAGAGTTTTGTTTTTGTTTCTCAAAAATTATATAAAAATGTGGCTTCCGATTTATCGGCCAATATATCGGTTATCGGCTTTCAAATATTAAGAATTATCGGTATCAGCCAAAATGTTCATATCAGTGCATTTCTAATTTCAGTGTCGACTCCTCACGTCCAAACATTCA
Source organism: Rutilus rutilus (assembly GCF_951802725.1). Classification (NCBI taxonomy): domain Eukaryota; kingdom Metazoa; phylum Chordata; class Actinopteri; order Cypriniformes; family Leuciscidae; genus Rutilus; species Rutilus rutilus. The sequence goes on from NC_140228.1 coordinate 2,139,602, forward strand.
TTGATCGGTCAGAAAGCCGTACAAACCTCTGGTGACGTATCATTGAGTTTCAGCATCCTTTTGACGCATGTTCTGGCTTTGTGGTTCAGCTCCAGGATCCAGTAAAGCAGCGCAGCGTAATACAGCGCTCTGTCACCGGCTGTGGATCCAGACAGCTTCAGGTCGGAGTTCAGCTCATTCACAGCATCTCGATCTCATGTGGACACACAGAAAGACACACATTATCCCTGAATCAATGTTTCATTCAGTTCAGTGTGTGTACCGAGCAGCTGGGTCAGAGTTACCAATGGTTTCGCAACGTTTGTGTGCGCACATGAGAGCTACTGTTGAGCACAGAGACAGATGTGGATGATCTTTCAGCTGGACGAGCTCTCGCAAAGCCTCTTGAATGTGACCTGCAAATGTATGTGCATGAGCCTTCATCATCATCATCATCATTATCAACTACATCACTATCAGCCATCATATAACATTATACTTTCATAATCATCAACAACTATCATATATACATAAATAAGGAAAGTAGGGAAAATGGAAACAGTTAAAAAAATAAAGGTTCTTTATAGACCTTATTCAGAGCTGCGCCATGATGACAGGTATGACAACAGCCTCGCTTTCATTCCCGTTAGAAATCAAAGATGGCGCTGCTCTGAATAAGGTCTACTATCGACGGTTTCATGAAGAACCTTTAACAACTAAAACGGATCTTCTATGGTATCTCTCTTCTGGAACCTTTATTTATAATAATACATAAATAAAGTCACACTTTAGCCTACCTTCCATCAGAGTTGCGAAAGCTTTGAAGAAACGAAGCACTGGATCATTATTATACAACTTTAAATTCTTCACAGCTGTATTTATGGCATGTCTGAAGCATTTCTCCCTCAAATAATATATAATTAACGGCTGTTGAAGCAAACATCAGTCATTATAACAGTTTACTAAATGTAGGTTTCCATTCAAATATGATAAAAAAATGACCGAACATATGAAATCAAAACTTACCAAACACATTTGATCGTTTTCTGACATATTTTTTTCCCGGATAATTAAACTAATTCGAGTTGTAATAACGTTAGCGGCATCAAACAGCACCTGTGATTTAAAAGAACGGAAATCTGCCGTTGCTAGACACCTGCACAGGAATAATAATCAAACACAGATTCCGCCGCCTGTGTTCTCGATTCCTAGCGATCTTCTAAGATGGATTATTCACGTCTGTTTAAACAACACTACGGTGACGAATTTACAACGCGTGGTGTTGTTTTATTTCACTTTATTTGTATCCTTATCCGTTTTCGTCTGGTTAATATTTGAGTTAAATAGAAAGAGTAAAAAAAAAAAAGTAAAGCGAACGGACGAATCCTACTATGGCGAAGGCTTGATGTCACGAGTCGCTCAGACAGAAGTCTACGTTGATTGGCTAAAAGCAGACATTAGAATGAATATTAACGAGTAACTTCAGGAAGGTTACTAAGCAACGTCCTCATGTACTAATCAATATTCATGAGCTTCGCTTCGCTGTAGTAGGATGGGTGTTCGTACGTCGCAGTTCATGATGGGTTTGATCCAGAGCGTGTTTGCTGCAGAGAGCGGGTATCACGTGCACGCGGTGAGTGCGACATTAACAGCTGTTTTAGTCAGCATTGCATTTAGTTAGACATCGAGTCTGAGGAATCAGGTTTGATAAAGTAAATAACATATGACCTTAAGGTTTGTCAAGCGTGTTTTATAGTGTCACAGCATTTTAAAATCCAATATCTAGGGATGTGGAAAGGTTTCCTCGAATTCTGTGTTTATTAGAGTAATTATTGGAATATTGTCACTTGGAAAAATAGGGGTCTTCAAATCCTATAGGATTTTCCTTTAAAAAGATTACCAAGATCCTTCTGGATCAGTTCCAAATTATGGCAAATTCAAATATAACTTTTGTTTGTCATAATTTTGACTTTTTAATCTCTTGTTCATAAGTATGACAAGATTTTGACTGATCTTATAATTATGACTTCGACTTAGGAGTAGGGATGCATGATATATTGGCCACCATATCAGTATCGGTCAACATATCGGTATCGGTCGATATATGTTAATTTTTAATGTTATCGTTATCGGCCCTATAAGAAAATTTGACCGATATATATTAAAGCCGATAAATAATGTATTATTTCCTTCTGCGGAGACACTTCAGATGTTCCAGAAATATGATTCACTTCAAAAAAGGAAAATACATTTAAGTGCGACATGTGCAGCGCAAGTCTGACATATAAGCTACATAAAATTATGAGAACATTATAATTGAGTGCTTGGGACACAGCTTTTAATTGTGAGACTTTTGTTTTTGTAATCAGGCTCTCAAAAATGATATAAAAATTTGGAGTTAGATTTATCGGCCAATATATCGGTGATCGGCTTTCAAATATAAAGAATTATCGGTTATCGGTATCGACCAAAATTTTAATATTGGTGCATCCCTACTTATGAGTGTCAATTTCGTCATAATTATGATTTACACAAGCATCATGTGTTGAAAATGAGCTTTCTTCCATAATATTCCGCTTTAATTCCCAGATCCAGGAGAATTCTCCAGCAGAACGAGCCGGTCTGGAGCCCTTCTTTGATTTTATTTTGTCTATTGGACACACCAGACTGGTGAGATCTAAACTCCTAAATCTCTGACCATTTCAGACGCGTCACACTAAAAATGATGAGTCAGAACCAGAAGTCATAAATCATAATGATGATGATGATGATAATCTGAAGAACTCCTTGCATACTTTACGCTCTGATGTCAAACTGAGAGCCTAAAGCGTGTGTGTGTGTGTGTGTTATCAGAATAAAGAAAGCAGCACGCTGAAGGACCTCCTGAAGGCTAACGTGGAGAAGCCGGTGAAGCTGGAGGTTTACAGCAGTAAAGTGATGAGGATCCGAGAGCTGGAGGTCGTTCCCAGTAACATGTGGGGCGGTCAGGGTTTACTGGGAGCCAGCGTGCGGTTCTGCACTTTCCAAGGGGCCAATCACAACGTCTGGCATGTGCTGGTGAGCTAAAAAGCCATTAAATCAGTCCAAAAGTCTCAGACCCCTATTGAAATAATTTAATAATTAATAATAAAATAAATCGTTTAAAAAATACAGTAACACTTTATATTAAGGTCTCATTAATTAACATTCATTAATGCATTAACTGACAAAACTAACAATGAGAAATATATATTTTACAGCATTTATTAATGATAATTATTGCATGTTAGTTTACATTGTGTGTACTAAAATTTAAAAGATAGCACATTATAATCTTTAAAATGTATTAGTAAATGTTGAGATGAACGAACAAAGATGAATAAATGCTGTTTATTCTTAGTTCATGTTATCTAATGTACTTAAAGTCCCCCTGTAGTCAATCATTTTATTCCTTAAACCTCATCGTTGATCACCAAATTTACATATTTAAAAGTTTTTTCCTTAAAAAAAAAGGGGGGAAGTTATTCTGATTCAAGATGACCAGAAACATGATTAATAATAATAATAATAATTATGTGCACAGATAAATCATTCAGAATAAACTGCAATATTCATGGTGACTAAGACGTTTAGACGGCGCTGTATGTTTATTTTCCCAGGCCGTTGTGTGTTTAATTGGTTTTAATTGACTTAGTCTAATGTTGTTTCAGGATGTGGAAGCGAACTCACCCGCTGAACTGGCGGGACTGAAGCCTTATTCAGATTACATTGTTGGCGCAGATCAGGTGTTGCAGGAAGTAAGATTTGTTTATCAGCCGATGGAAGCCGGTTTGGTGCAGAATCACACTGAAAACACTGCATTTGAATATGAATGCAAAGTTGATGTGAAATCACACGTTCATTTTTGCAGTCGGAGGATTTCTTTTCGCTGATCGAGGCGTCTGAGGGGAAAGCGCTGAAGCTGCTGGTGTATAACACACGCTGTGACCGCTGTAGGGAAGTGATGATCACTCCTAATGGAGCGTGGGGCGGAGAGGGAAGGTACGTCCATCAGCAAAACTGCCTAAAGTCAATTAATACATTCAGAATACAGTCCAAATGATGCTTTTTCTTTTTGCATTACTTTGAAAGCACTTAATAATCATAGATTGTGCTATTTTAAAGGTTCTATTTTAAACGAGTCTCCTACGACAGGTTTACATGCATCCAAGGTCAGAAACACTTTCATATTATCATAATATCATTTGCAACATCAGCTCTTTTCTCACAGCGTCTGAAACGCTTCGTTTGAAGATTCAGTCTCTTTAAACCCCACCTCTCTGAGAGCTGCTCTGCTCTGATTGGTCAGATGGCCCAGTCTGTTGTGATTGGTTTACTCTGCTCTGATTGGTCAAATAGCCCAGTCTGTTGTGATTGGTCTACTCTGATTGGTCAGATGACCCAGTCTGTTGTGATTGGTCTACTCTGATTGGTCAGATGGCCCAGTCTGTTGTGATTGGTCTACTCTGATTGGTCAGATGACCCAGTCTGTTGTGATTGGTCTACTCTGATTGGTCAGATGGCCCAGTCTGTTGTGATTGGTCTACTCTGCTCTGATTGATCAAATAGCCCAGTCTGTTGTGATTGGTCTACTCTGATTGGTCGAATAGCCCAGTCTGTTGTGATTGGTCTACTCTGATTGGTCAGATGGCCCAGTCTGTTGTGATTGGTCTACTCTGCTCTGATTGGTCAAATAGCCCAGTCTGTTGTGATTGGTCTACTCTGATTGGTCAGATGACCCAGTCTGTTGTGATTGGTCAGAAACCAAACGCTCATTATCATATCTGAATCTCAGCTCTTGATCACAGTGATACGAACAGTAACGATGGCGTGGGTTTTACCGTATCAATCAGTAGAAAACAGCGTCTTCTCGACACGAACAACACGAACCAAACTCTTCCAGTCTCAGATACACTACAGTGTTTGAGGGGCAAAGAGACGCTGTTCGCCGGCAGCCAATGAAATCCATAGACTGGCATTATGCAAATTAGTTACAAACCTATGTAGATTCGAACAGGAAGTAAGACTGGAATTAGTCGACTCACTTCAGGCAGTTCAGGATCCATTCTTAGTTTTGGGAGACGATAACTTTATCTTTGAAACTTTGCAGACCTTTAACCTTCACAAACAGCTTTATTACACACTACATGAAAGACAATATCCCAAAAAAGCATAATAGGGGCACTTTAAACAACATGTATTTGTTCTTGTTTGTGTTCTTTCAGTCTTGGTTGTGGCGTGGGGTTTGGGTACCTGCATCGAATCCCCATGCGCCCGTTCGCATCAGATCAATACCAGAATGCATCTGCAACATCTAAAAACCAAGAGGGCAAACGCTGGTCTAAGGTAGAAGCACAGACATCTCACAGGAAACATCTCCAGGTCACATTTCACTCAAAAATGAAAAGAAAATCATCTTTAGGCCAATTATGGCTTTAACTTTTATATTTTCTTGTGTAATGTCGGGACAAAATATGTTCATAAGATTCCCCATCATATCTGGATTGTATAGAAGCTTGTTTCTGCCACAGAATAAAAAAGAAAAAAGGTCATTTATCTCACAATTCGGACATTTTCTGGCAATTTTGCGAGAAAAATGCACATTTTTACATCTAAACTTGTAATAAAAAAAAAGGTCATTGCAGGTTTTTCACCTCGCAAGTTTAGATCTCACAAGTCTGAGGAAAAAGTCTGAATTTCAAAATATAAACTCACAATTCTTAGATTTTCTTGCAATTGTGAGCTGCATGAAAAAGTCAGAATTTTGAGATATAAACTCGCAATTAAAAAAGGTTATTATGACTTACCTCACATTTACTTACAATTATGAAAAATAAAAACTCACAATTCTGACTTTTTTCTCACAGTCACAAGGTTATAACTCACAATTCTGACATTTTCTTGCAATTGTGAGTTTTATAACTTGCAATTCTGACTTTTTTCTCTTTTTGCGAAATAAATTTGCAATTAAAAAAGATAATTATGACTTCACATTTCTGATTTTTTTTTTTTTCACAATTCGTCCAAAATTTGGAATTATGAATATAAACTCACAATTCTGACATTTTCTTGCAATTACTATAGAGCTATAAACTGACTTTTTTCTCTTTTTGCGGGAAAAGTCTGAATTTTGAGATGTAAACTCAATTGATGCAATTAAAAAAGTTAACTGTTACTTTCATCCCACAATTCTGACAAAGTCTGAATTACGATATATAAACTCATAATTCTGAGGGGGAAAAAATCTGAATTGTGACGTAAAATTGAGGTCATTTATATTGAAGTATAAAGTCAGAATTGTGAGATATAAACTTGCAATTGTGAGAAACCAATCAGTGAAAACATCAGCTTCTATAGTATTGTATAAAGCTCTATGTTCATTTACATTTATTCATTCATTTAGCTGACGCTTTTATCCAAAGCGACTTACAATTGCTATATATGTCAGAGGTCGCACGCCTCTGGAGCAACTAGGGGTTAAGTGTCTTGCTCAGGGACACATTGGTGTCTCACAGTGGATTCGAACCCGGGTCTCTCACACCAAAGGCATGTGTCTTATCCATTGCGCCACACCACCCACATGTTCAGAAATAAAGGTGAAATAATGTGTGTCAGCGGAGTTTTAATTCAGAGTCTTATTCCAGTCATTGTTAGATAATGAACGTGAGCGTGACGTGACTGAAGATGCAGGTGAAGTATTCGCTCAGGACACGTCTGAAGCTTCAGCATCATCTCCAGGTGGGTCAGATCATCATAAACCACTTCAAATCATACAGATTTATCTCACATGATAAAGATAATCATCACAGGGTTCGTACAGACACCGTAACACGAAATTCCAGGACTTTTAAGGACTTTCAAGCACTACATTTTGGTTTTCAAGGACTTCAGTCAGAGATCTCACTTATCCAACAATATCTTTATTATCTTTCAAATTCTAAAAAAGGTGAATAGATCAACAAAAATAAAGTAATAAAACAAAATGGTACAAATCAAGTAAAGCAGATGCAATGACTGCGGTAACTTTCACCATTGAAAGAATACTATGATAAAGATATCGCTTTCCTTATTAAATCTGATTTTCCCCTCATGAATATATGATTGACCTGAAGAATAAAAGCTGAATCATATTCTTGGATATTTATGAGCAATATCACACTCATAGCCATGAGAAATGCCTCTATATCTATATCAGACGAGCTGCAGTGTTCATTCTGTGTGAAAAGATTGTTTTATCAATAAAATTAAACACTAATTTCACATATATTGTCTTTCAATAATTCAAGCGCTTTTCATAAATATGGCTTTTTTCAAGGGTTTTCCAGGACCTACATTTCAAAAAGCACCTTGTACGAACCCTGTCATAATCATAAACCACTTCAAATCATACAGATTCATCTCACATGATAATCAGAACAATCTCATACGGTAGAAAACAGTTTGTTTAGATGAATCTTTAAGCAGAATATGTTGAACATCAAAACTTTACGAAAGCAGTTTTTTGTTGGCAGACACGTGTGAGATGACAGCTGTGGATCTCTCCGCACGCTCTTCCTCTGTGATTGATGATGATGATGATGATGATGATGGAGTCTGCAACAGCGAGGACGTGTCTGCTTTGAGTAAGCATCAAAACACCAAAGTAAATGATCTTAGTCTTCATGTCGTCTCTCCTCACGTGTCACATCATTCCCTCACGAAGGTCGCTCTGAAGACAGCGTGATGATCTCGGTTCAGAGCGATTCAGGAGTCTGTGGTGGCCAAACGCCAGCGGTGATCTTTAACATGGAGCTGAAGGACGACGAGGTTTTAACATCCGCACAGAAAGCCCTCACCTGAGCATCAGCTGCGGCTCAGAGACGCACGCTTTCAGGAGGGGGTCGTGAGTGTGTCGTGACGGCTCGAGTTTTTCCTGCTGTGATAGAATTGAGAAATTCTATTGAAGAACTTCTCTGAAACTATTTACTGTAATTGTAGAGCGCTGACATGCAAGATCGCACAGAAAAGATGCTTAAGTGCCGCAGTGAGTGTGTCATTTCTGTTTGCACACATATAAACTCCTGCTTTATCAAATATTGAGAAACTACAAGCGTGAATATCATGATAAAATGTCTATATATGCACACACACACATATATATATATATATATGTATTAGATATGAAGCCAGCCTGTTTTAAGAATAGCGTTTTGCATTGTGACATTATTTTCACAACACAATTGCACTTTAAAGTTAAATTACTTTTCTGTAATGTTGATTATTTTCAGTGGTGATTCTGTGTAATACAGTAATATCTCAGGAAAGCGGCTGGAGCTCACTGTCATGAATGTGTTGGACACAAATCCATTAAATGTTGTTGACTGAATGTTTCTGAATATACATATACACACACACACACACATACATTTTATGTGTATATATACACAAAAACACACATATACAGTGGGGAGAACAAGTATTTGATACACTGCCGATTTTGCAGGTTTTCCCACTTGCAAAGCATGTAGAAGTCTGTAATGTTTATCATAGGTACTCTTCAACTGTGAGAGCCGGAATCTAAAACAAAAATCCAGAAAATCACATTGTATGATTTTTACGTAATTAATTTGCATTTTATTGCATGACATAAGTATTTGATCACCTACCAACCAGTAAGAATTCCGGCTCTCACAGTTGAAGAGTACCTATGATAAACATTACAGACTTCTACATGCTTTGTAAGTGGGAAAACCTGCAAAATCGGCAGTGTATCAAATACTTGTTCTCCCCACTGTATACGTACACTATATACACACATATATACACACACACGCATTATATATTTATTTATATATATATATATATATGCGTGTATATGTGTTTGTATGTGTATATAGTGTACGTATATGTGTGTATATTTGTGTAGATATATACACACACACAAAGACGCATATAAACGTTGGTGCAGAAGTGTCAAGATTAAAGAGAAAATGTAACCTTATTTGACTTAGACTACATTATAATAAAAGGCCAAGAGAATTCTGAACACAAACATGCATCAGCGCTGGAGACGCGTCACTTGTGATTAAACACACCCAAACATTTCATGCTTACCTCTGAAATATTGACACATGCAAATGCAGACACAACTTTCCACTTCTGAAAATGAGAAATACACAGACGTTAAATATAAAGAGGATGCAGATCATCAGAATAAAGTACTGACCTGCTTTAATGTACGGCTATGACCATCTCAAGCTCTTTTATCAGGATAAATCATACAAACGTATTAAAGAAGGATTTAATCCATTTAACAATCATTTGAGTTCTTTAATAACCAGATGAGCCTGTAAAAGCGGATCTCTGGGAAAAGCAGGAGAACATCCGGATCTCATTCAAACAACAAGCCCGTCCGCATTCAAACTCATTCATTATTGGTTCATTTATTAAGCTGTTATTTACCCAAAATATACTGCATATAATTACAATTAACACAGGAAGCATAAATACAGGGGGTGTAGACACGGTTTAAACCCTTTCAGAGCCAACGCAGTTTTGTCTCTCGGTTTAGTTTCTGATGGTTTTGTATTACTATAATTATCATCCTATTCGTCTTTAAGACCAGATATATACATTAATACATTTTGCTAGAACACTGTGCAAATCTTCGTATGATTGACAAACGTTTGCAGAACAGTTTTAGTTTTGCATAAATTAAAAACATGAACAGAGACTGTCATCCTTCAATGTTCATTGCTTTATATATATATATATATATTCATTTATTTTTGTATATTTTCCTGTGCATACACACAGGAAGGAAAGATAACGCTCAGCAGCAAACAGTCGTATCGAAGAATAATTCATCCAAAAATGAAAACCGTCATTTGGTTTTAAAACTGATATGCTGAAGAATCTCCATGCAGATCTTTTCCATATAACAACAGCATACAATCATTAATTAAAAAATTCAACAAATGCATAAGAATTTTCCATTTTGGGAGAATTATTCCTTTTTAAAAAACCTATTACCACTTGTAATGTTATGAGTATTTTCTCTCTCTACACTTCGATCATCATATTTTTACATTGAAAAGCACCTTTTTTGAAGATACCATACATTTTTCTTAAAAAAGAAAAAGTAAATAAAAACCTCCTAATCTCCAACTCGAGTTCAAGTTGACTACAAAATAATTACAATATATGTACAAAAAAACGGATGCATTGATGATCACGGCACGTTAGTGAGAGAGATGCATCATGGGAAACGGCGTTCTTGGGAGTTTCGTCAGACGTTTATACACTCCTTATAAACTCGTGATTGTTTTAGAGCAGTTCCGGACGCGGTCCTCGGCTTAGACTTGGAGGCGCGAGAGGGATTTGATGACGTCATTGGCAACAAACACATCACTGGAATGTTAAATGAGAAGAGGGGGCGGTAAAAACAAACAAAAACAAAGCAACTCGAGCAGTCGGACATGTTCAATATCGGCATCCGTCAAGAGAATTCATGCCAAGAGAAAAGAATTAAACCTAACAGGTGAACGGAACAGGTAAAGCCACTGTCCTTTCCATGTCACGTCTTTGAGCGTCTCTCCACAGATCTCCTTGCTTGTTTACACTGGGATAAACATGCGTGACGCCGACGGCCTGATGATCGAGACGTCAGACAGAACCGGGAAGTGCAGGTGAGCGTGTGCTTTGAATGTGAAGTGTTTGCGAATGGATCCGATGGGAGTTTCACGTGGATTTCTGCCGGTAGTGGAGCGTCAGGTCGCCGCCGCTTTTCCAGATGAAGTGCTTCACCGTTCGCAGGTCCATGTTGGGATCCAGAACCTTCCGAAAGAAATGCAACACGTCAGAGAGATGCACTCATTTTCATACACGGAGATCTAGGAGATTTCACTTTGGCACGACTGGTTCATTAGGAAAAGAATAAGCATTTAGCAGGTTTATTGGTCTGATTAGCACACATGCAGCAGTATTACTGATGATGTCCTAGTTGATACTGAAATGTAAAAAACATATATGAATACCAATAGGGATGCACTGATATGAACATTTTGGCCGATAACGATAACCGATAATTCTTGATATTTGAAAGCCGATAACCGATATATTGGCCGATAAATTTAAATCCAAATTTTTATAGAATTTTTGAGAGCCTCATTACAAAAACAAAAGCCTCAGCATTAAAAGCCACGTCCAAAGCACACAATTATGATGTTCTTATTATAATTTTATGTAGCCGATATGACAGACTTGTGCTGCACATGATGCACTGAACTGTATTTTCCAATCATATTTCAAGCAATTCAAAACCATCATGTTGATCATCTGAAGTGTCTCAGCTGAAGGAAATAGTACATTATTTATCAGCTTTAATATATCGGCCAAATTTTCTTATCAGGCCGATAACGATAACATTAAAAAGGATCATATATCGGCCGATACTGATATGCTGACTGATATATCATGCATCCCTAAATATCAATCTTTCAACATCATCAGCTAAATAATCTTAATTCTGTCATTGTGAAGAGGTGCCATAGCGATATATAGCCAATCTGCTTGATTGTTTGTATTATTGCAATATGTAACTATATTATTGCCCAGCTCTGATCTGCTAAATGCAACTATAAGGCACAAAGATATTATAAATCATATCAGCCACCATATCGGCCAATATATGTTCATTTTTAATGTTATCGTTATCGGCCTGATACGAAAATTTGGCTGATGTATTAAAGCCGATTAATAATGTATTATTTCTGAGACACGTCAGATGCGCACTGTTCAACATGATGGTTTTGAATTAGTGCTGTCACTTTTGTGAAAAAATCCTGTTCGATTTGAGACACGTGTTTAATGAATCGATTGTAAAATAGATTTTCCATGTCTAAAGACGTTTCCATTTTAAACGCCAAATACAGGCAAATCCACGGACAACTAACAGGGATTAGGATGAACGTAAAGAGGGCGCTTGAGACACAAGTCAGCAATATTCCTGATGATTTATTGGCGTGAGGTTTCGTGCACAATGACAAACAGGTGTGCAACATTCTCGATAAACAATAAGCAGAGTGGACTGCCATAACATCAGTGAACAACATCACTGCAGTCTTCAGCATGGCTGTGTTTACCATTAGAAATGTCAAACTAATTTCGCCTATGTAAGCGATTGTAGTCCGAATCTGTGTCTGTATGCATGAGACTGTCTGAATACCGGCAGAATTCACATTTTTGTAGGAAAGAGACACATTATGCAGAAGTATAATCTGCTGTAATGTGTGTGTGTCAGAGCCTGCAGTCGCTGTGTGATGCGCGTTTGCTGCGGGCGTATCGTGACGAGCTGGACGCGCTTCGAGAGAAGACCGTTGAAATCGAGTCCCTATTTTCGTTTTCGAAACTTGTGTTGGTTGGTCCGATCGATCGATTTTTGAACGTAAAGTGACGGCCCTACTTTGAATTGCTTGAAATATGATTGGAATCACTTCAAAAAAGGAAAATACAGTTCAGTGCGACATGTGCAGCGCAAGTCTGACATATCAGCTACATACAATTATGAGAACATTATAATTGAGTGCTGGGGACACGGCTTTTAATTGTGAGACTTTTGTTTTTGGTAATCAGGCTCTCAAAAATGATATAAAGAATGATCAGTTATTGGTATCGGCCAAAATGTTCATATCAGTGCAGCCCTAATTAACATCACGCTCTTCTGTGAAGCTGCTTTGAAACAATGTTGTAATCTTAAGTTTAAATTCCATAAAGGTTCCTGTTCGGATGCATGTTGAGATTAAAAAATAGCTTCAAGAGTGGTTAAATTTCACTGGTACTGCTATCGAAATTGTAGCCACTAATGTGACTGTGTGAAAGCGATGGACTGAACAATCCTGCACTGGTATCGGTGTGTGTTCATCTGAGACGCACCTGATCCTGACAGAGCAGCTCGATCTTCTCCTCCGCTAGCACTGCCATGTCCTCCTCCTCTTTCTGTTCGCTGGGCTTCTCTCCGGTCGAACCGCCCGTCTGAGACTCGCTGTCCAGGTTTATGATCTTTTCATACACATGTTCCATCACCTTCCTCACCTGTAACATGTCACTGGCCGACAACCGATCCCTGCAAACACACACAAACACACGGCTATGCATTCTGGTGCGGTTTTCATTTACATCCAGAACGGTTGCATCCAGTCACTTCAGACTGAAACATCACACACACACACACTCTCACACACACAAACACACACACACACACACACACACGCACACGTACTTCTTTAACGTCTTTGCTCCGGAAGATGAATGTGGTTGGAGGTAGAATGGGATTTTGTTGAATTTGGGCATGTTTTTCTGTAGGAGAATTAAATAAATTTGCTTTAAATAGCAGAAAGAAAAAGTATAAGACATTTCTTGGAGACGTGAACAGGATCTTACGTCCACCGTGATGTCGATGACCCACTGCGGGACCGTCTCGTTGAGTAACATGGACTCAGTTTCTCCGCCGGAGTCTCGACACAACAGCCTGCACAAAGACACACTCGTTTCATCACTGAACACCAGCATCTGAAGACGTGATTTAACCGGAACACACACACACACACACACACACACACACACACACACCTGAATAATGTCCTTCCTCCCGCTTCCCCGAAGATCACCGGAGTGTGTGGCGGCACCTGAAAATATCCGTTTCCTTTCTGTATCCGGCTCTCATGTTCACCGTTCACTGAGCAAACACACAACATATGCCATCATCATCATCATCATCATCATCATCATCAGAAGAAGAAACTTATAAATATATATAGTAATTATAAACTTGGATATTATTATATGTAAATAAATAAATATAAATGTTATATTGTATAAACATTAAATCCAAGTTTATAATAACTGTATAATATTAATAATGATAATAATAATAAATTATTATTATTATTATTATTATTATTATATGTAGATTTATATTATAATAATTATAAGTAATAAATGTATAAAATATAGTAACAAAATAATTCAAAAATAATTTATATATATATATATACATATATATACAGTGCAATGCATAAGTGAATACACCCATGCTAAAGTTGACTAAAAAGAGGAATAAAAAATCATATTTTGGAAATTGAACTTAATGCCTTAATTTAAAAAATTAGGAAAAATCCAACCTTTAAGGACACCAATTTTCTTTGTGAATGAATAATGTATCGTAAATAAATAAATGTTCTTCCTTAAAATACATAGTGCATAAGTGAGTACACCCCTATGTTAAATTCCCATAGAGGCAGGCAGATTTTTATTTTTTTTTAGGATACTATGCATCCTGATAAAGTTCCCTTGGCCTTTGGAATTAAAATAGCCCCACATCATCACATAGCCTTCACCATACCTAGAGATTGGCATGGAGTACTTTCCATAAGATCATCTCTCAATGCAAATCAAACTAGCTTTTAGGCTAACTGAAATAAAACCATGCCAATCTCTAGGTATGGTGAAGGCTATGTGATGATGTGGGGCTATTTTAATTCCAAAGGCCAAGGGAACTTTATCAGGATGCATAGTATCCTAAAAAAAAATAAAAAAAAAATACTTAAAAATAAAAATCTGCCTGCCTCTATGGGAATTTAACATAGGGGTGTACTCACTTATGCACCATGTATTTTAAGGAAGAACATTTATTTATTTACGATACATTATTCATTCACAAAGAAAATTGGTGTCCTTAAAGGTTGGATTTTTCCTAATTTTTTAAATTAAGGCATTAAGTTCAATTTCCAAAATATGATTTTTTATTCCTCTTTTTAGTCAACTTTAGTATGGGTGTATTCACTTATGCATTGCACTGTATATATATATATATAAATATAAATTTATAATATATATTAAATAAAACATGTTATATATTATAATATAAAAAGTTAAATTCAAGTATATATAATAATTTATTATTATAAAAAAGTATATATATATATATATATATATATATAGATAGATAGATATATATATATATATATATATATATATATATATATATATATATATATATAGAGAGAGAGAGAGAGAGAGAGAGAGAGAGAGAGAGAGAGAGAGAGAGAGAGAGAGAGAGAGAGAGAGAGACGGATAGTGCTACTAATAATAATATTTATAACAATATCTATATTAATTTTAACAAAATATCCAAGTTTATAATTCCTGAATAATAAATAATAAGTTGTATAATTAGCATATATAATAAATATGATACTGTTAGTATAAACTTATAATATAAAATATTTATATTTGTCAATACACATTTATTTTATACTATTAAATATTATAATCAGTGTTTTAGACTAGAGAAGAGTGTTTTTACCGCTCCCATGATTCAGTTCGCTCTCCTCGTCCATGGGGTTGATGTGTGTGCGAGGCCAGTACTCCAGCAGAGCCTGAAGCAGAAGCCCACCCAGATTCACTGCGCCACAACAAACACATTAACACACCTTCAGGGTTTACTGTCACCATAAACATAAGCCTCTGGAGGTCGTTCTCACGTTTAGGGTCGGATCCGTCAGGACTGGTGAATCCAGCGTCTTTAGCAGAAACCCAGGCCGCAAAACAGTCGCTCTCGTCCAGCGTTATAGTCAACATCTGTCAATCAAAAGCCAAAAGATTCCTAACAGACCTGACAAACACTCAATCTGTGCTGAAAGGTTCCCACACCTCGGTTAACTTCAAATTCAAGGACCTTTCAAGCACTTTCCAGGTCCAATACCCTCAAATTCAAGGACTTAATGGGGACACATTTGTTGTGTCCAACAATAAACGTTGAGGTTCCATCGTAGTAGTTTCGTGTGCGCGTGAACTAGGGCTGGTCCGAATACCATTTTTGGAGCGTCGAAGCTTCGGTAGTAATGAACATCGAATATTCGAAGCTTCGGTGAACATATTCTTCTCTCTAATAAAGGCAGTATTCTCTATGTGTCTGTCTGTCCGTTTGCATTTTGATAATTTCGAGAACCGTTCATCCAATCGACTTCACAAGGGAGTGCAGTGTCGCATTTGGTGCAATATAGATGGACACGCGAGACGCGACACTTTCAGAATTAATAAACTTTTAATAAATTACAGAACAGCGCGAGCGGGAAGCGGCTCGCCTCACATGGGCAGGGCTTATGCTCCGAGAACGGACACTGCACTAGTGATATAAAACACACACACACACACACACAGGTCTGTTAACTTAAGCAATACTTTTAATAAGGTAGTCTAATATTTTTCTGACTAACACATTACTGACACAGTAAAGGGTAGATTTAAATAAAGAAAAACTAAATTTAAATAAAGAAAAACTAAATTAAGTTAAATTAAAAACTAGATTAATTTAGATTGATAATAACGGGTAAAAAGGCTAATACATTTTGTTTCTATTATTCTATTTTCCACAATGTCAAAGCAACGCAGCTTAACCCAAAACACAAGCTCAGGCATGCACTTCGGTCCACACACACTCCACTGTTCTCATGCACTTCTGTCCACACACACTCCGCTGTTCTCATACACTTCGGTCCACACACACTCCACTGTTCTCATGCATTTCGGTCCACACACACTCCGCTGTTCTCATGCACTTCTGTCCACACACACACGCCGCTGTTCTCATGCATTTCGGTCCACACACACTCCGCTGTTCTCATGCACTTCTGTCCACACACACTCCGTTGTTCTCATACACTTCGGTCCACACACACTCCGCTGTTCTCATGCACTTCGGTCCACACACACACTCCGCTGTTCTGCGCTCTAGCCAGAGAACACTCCCGTTGCAGGAACACTTTAGTAGGCCAAGAAAAAGCACATATATTTATTAAGTATAACGAGGTTGGGTTCCTTCAACTGTCCATCCTATTAAAAACGGCTACGCTATATAAGATGATTGTCAGATTTTATAGTGTATTTAAGTGCGAATGAGAACCGTTTCGAGGGGGTGTGCAAAGGTGTGCAAAACAACAAACAAAAAAATTTATATTCGAATGTCTAATTTTCAAATCGAATACCAACCCACCGAACGAATATTCGGGTCCAGCCCTAGTGTGAACGTCATGGCGACATACAACACAAAGTACCTCACGTGGGAAACACTTAACGTAACGCTTAACTAACGTAAATCAAGTAAGCTAGCATGCGTAGGCCACGAAGTGTTGGGGAAATAACACATTAGCGGACCGGAGGGAATAATATGGAATTTGATCCAGAAAACTAGATCTGTGTGTGTTAATTTTCAAGAACTTTCCAGGGCCTTGAATTTTGTATTTTTTTCAGCTTCGCAAACTTTCAAGGATTTCAAGGACCTGTGGGAACCCTGTGGGAACCCTGTGAAACACTGACTCACCCCCGTCTTCAGATCCACTGAAAACCAGTTCGGCACATAAACCATCTTGAACCTTTTCTTGATCTCTTCATCAAACTCCATCTTCCCCAAGTCTTCAACTTTACAAGCCTGAAAAACATCAGAAAGCAAACCAGTTACACGACAACTAGCATTCGAATCAATCGATGAATATAAACGTTAATGTAACACGGTACCTTGAGCACATCCCAGTATGCCACATTATTGTTGGTGTCTTTGGTCAGAATGTGTCTTTTGTCATTCAGAATGTGGCACTGAATTATACTGGCGCCACCTAGAGGTCAAGATATCAAATCACCATGCAGAAGATACGGTTTAAAGCTGATCATCATACATATCCTGAGTCATTATGTTTATGTTTCACTGGATGATACGCCAACATACATCACTGTGTATACACAGCATAACACAAAAGAGCTCATTTCCTGGTGTCTTTAACACACTAAAGAGACACAATTCAAGACTGAAGTACATCATGCAGACAGTCGTACCTTTAATAACCTGTTCGGGCTGCGTGTACAGAGGCGTCAGCGGAGCGCTGCAGTCGTTGTCATAATCTCCAGACGCTCGGAAATTATGGATTCCCTTCAGAGACTGTGAAACAGAGAAACAAAAAAATCAATATAGACATTGAACATAAAACCAAGATTTGCCAAGAGAACCAAGAGATATATATCGATAACGATAACTAGATGATATTTCGCTGTGTGTTTATTGTGTTGTACGTTGGCAGGTTTAGGACTGACTCCTAAAGTCTTTGGTATTCTTCATATTCTGTGTGTAGGTCAGTTCACAGCAGCGACACAAATCAAGTCTCAATATATTTTTACCTTTAATGGGCAGTTTTACCTTTATAAAGCCATTTTTTCTAACCTAATTAAATGTATGCATCATCTTTTGTGTCAAATTATTAAATTTAATGAAATTCAGTTAGAATAATAATACACAATAGGGCTGTTGCCAATCAAAATTCATCTTTGCAGTGCAGAGGAAACTGAAGTGGATTTAGATGCTTTTACACAGACTGTTTAATGCAGATCAGAGGGACATGAATGCGTTTAATCGGCTGTTACACATGCAGAAATAATGTTTTGATGTTTTAAACATAAAACGTTGAATATTGATATTAGAAATAATTTCAAAAATAAAGATATTTTAAATGTGAAATTAAAACCGCCAGTAGGTGGCAGCAAGTCACTGTTAATGAGTGAGTCATTGAATCATTTATTCAACTGATTCATTCAAAACAGATGATTCATTCAGGAAAGAAGCGTGAGTGAAGAGTGAGTCATTCATGATTCAGTAATGAAACACCGCTGTGTTTTGCTCAGAGATGCAAAACAGTCTTGTGACTTTATTTGGACCAATATTCGTTGGCGAAATAGTGCAAAACAGGCAACTTTGTGTCTAAAATGTAAGTCACTTATTTTAGAAACGGTCTATTTTAGAAACGGTTTCTATTTTTCTGCGACATCGCACTAGAACAACAAACACAAAGTGTGGCGATGATAATCTCAGGTGCTGTTTATGTGCTTTATTTAATGTTAAAAGCGTGTCATGTGACTTTGAATATCATTTAGTGCTCCAGCTTTGTGGCTGTAAAAGCAACAATGGATTATTCACCTCAGATCTTTAAATTAAACAAACGGAAACAAGAACGTTCAAACTGTGAACAAACAAGTGTATTCTTTGACAAAGATTGTTTTAGTAACTCAGTAGCCTATGTTTTTTTAAATAATATTTAAATGGTTTAATATTTGTGAATTTGATTATGTAGCTATTTATCCATTTTCTTGCCAGTGCCGTCAGGATTACTCTCTGGTGCCGCGAGACTCTACCCACACGCTGTTCTGATTGGCTGACTCCGCCCACATGCTGTTCTGATTGGCTGACTCCACCCACACGCTGTTCTGATTGGCTGACTCCACCCACACACTGTTCTGATTGGCTGACTCCACCCACACACTGTTCTGATTGGCTGACTCCGCCCACTCGCTGTTCTGATTTGCTGACTCCACCCACACGCTGTTCTGATTGGCTGACTCCACCCACACACTGTTCTAATTGGCTGACTCCGCCCACACGCTGTTCTGATTGGCTGACTCCACCCACTCGCTGTTCTGATTGGCTGTGGGTTTTGATTGATTTTGACACATCTCGCAGTCGCGTCGCGTCTAGTGTGGACAGACAAATTATTTGGAATCTTATCGCATCGCGTCTGGTTAGGACACGGTGTTACTAATGTCTGCGCCTGCTCTTACATAAAGAATAGGGTGGATAACATGCTACACAACAGATGACCTTAAAATAATACCACTGGACCACATCCAGGGAAAGGCGACACTAAATAATGACCCTCATGCGTAAACGAGCACGCTGCACTATACTTAAAGCTCAGTGTGTGACGTCACCACAGCTGGAGCAGGTGCTGTTTCCGCTCACGTCACGCCGGACACCAGCTGCACTTACCCATTTATTAACCGTGGACTTCGTGGTGGAAACCCAGATGGCCGAATGCGGATCAGCTGACCTGTCCAGCTCCATCTGGAAGACACCCAAGCACATTCACACTTCAGTAACTTTACCTTACTCTCCATTACCTGGTCGTGGTCCACAGCTGCCGCAGGTGTTTGAGGTATAAACTTCCACCCTAGATTTACTCTATGGAGATCACTTTATTTCTCAATATTAACAATACAACATATATCCTATACATACTTGACACACTTTGTATTACACTCTATGCTTGTGAGTTGTTGTCAGGCAGAAACCTTGAATCTCCAAAAACGCTACTTTGCAAGAAATGGAAAAAACACTATTTTTTAAAGTAATTAAACACCATGTTGTCAAAGTTGATATTGTGACTAAGTATGGTCAGACATCTGCATGTGTATTATTAACATCTGACCAAAATCAAGCTCAAATGTAGTTTTGACCAGCAAATTTTGTACAGTTTTGTACACGTTTTGATAATTTGCGTCATTAGAACGGCCACATCTGAGGCAGTAAGTGCACGCATAATGTTTTCTTCAACTTACAGGTAATAAAGTTTACTGTAGCTATATGTGGGCGCTCAGTTTTATCTGTCATTTGGACAAAATCGTATATTAATAAAGACGAAGTTCTTCACACAGGCTATTTAAGACATAAAACATCAGCCTTAATATATGTATTAAAAGAACCAGTTCTTTATTTACCATTGCTTTGAAAACAAGCAGAGACGCTCCAGAACGTGTTCATTCATGACAGAGGTGGGCGGAGTCGTGAGGTTTGACTGACAGTTTGAGGAGCCAATAGAGTTACGAGATAGAGTCAGTCACAAGCTCTTTTTAATACTTTTCATTGCTTAAATATTTGCAAAACCCAAAGAACGATGTAAAGAGTGACCAATAGTAATGATTTATGAAAACAAATCAAAATGATGAAACATGGGAGATACAAGGTTTCCAACCGACAGCGACAGTATAACTTTTGATTGTAGACTTCAGACAATATGTTTTACTATTCTCCTCTATCTTTATCCAGTTAATATTATAAATAAACAGATATCGGACCACAAAAATGACTTCTATTTTAATGACCGTGTGGTGAAACCTATAACAGAACATACCAGCTTACCATCCAGCTCTGGTCGTGTGTATATATATATATATATATATATATATATATACATATATATATATATATATATATATATATACACACACACACACACACTCTATATGAGACCCAGAAATGTTACAACAGAAATCTGACTCTTAAATAAGAAGTTAAATAAACTTCCATCATTTTGCTATAGTATTTGACTTTCACACCTTCAACACAGGCGCTTTCTCTTCACAGATCAGCACACGGATGTCAGGATTGCGCAGGTCTGTGCAGTATATCTTGCGGTCGCGACCCCCGGAATACACGTGTGTGAAGGCCTCGTTGACCTGCAGCGCCCAGACGCCCTCATCGTGAACGCGGTACGTGGCGATACACCTCTGCTGACCCAGAGACCACAGCCGGATCGTCCCGTCAGAACTCCCTGAAAGACACTGAACACACACAAACCAGCGCTGAACACAACAGCACAGAAAGCTGGAATCCAGGACTGGACTAGTCATAGGCGTCGATTTCGGTGGGGACGGTTCTGCACCCACCACTTTTAACTTAACGTCCATAATAATTGGACTTTGGGTTAGATTTGTTTACAGTTTTCAGTGGTTATGAGGAGCAATATGAGAGAGAAATTTGGTGATCGTTGTTTAGGTACATTAAACCACGTAAAGCTTTTTCACGTTAGGACTTGTATATAAAGCCCATGAGAACCATGAGGAGTCAACCCACAGCCGAAGGCTTCGCTGCCCTGCTGAAAATGTGAAGCAGAAACGCTTAATGTCAGATTACGTCCATAATTTGACTTTTGGTTCGATTTTTTGACCGTTTTCAGTGGTTTTGAGGAGCAATGTGAGAGAGAAATTTGGTAATCATTGTTTAGGTACATTAAACCACGTCACGTCATATTGTCAACATGGTACTTATGAAGCAGAATAGTGGGTCATATGTCTAATG
Source organism: Rutilus rutilus (assembly GCF_951802725.1). Classification (NCBI taxonomy): domain Eukaryota; kingdom Metazoa; phylum Chordata; class Actinopteri; order Cypriniformes; family Leuciscidae; genus Rutilus; species Rutilus rutilus. Next base: position 2,161,533 of record NC_140228.1, read on the forward strand.
CTTTTTGAAAACGTAAGGCTTTCTTCTTCATAAAACGAGTCGGACATCATCACATTTTTGTATACATTTTTATTTATTGACATTAGTAAGCTACAGGACATCGTCTTTCAAAACATGACCTGCGCGAAATTAATGCGTCATTGTACCCAGCACTTCTGAAAATGCACTTCCGAATGCAGAAGTGATGTGCTAGTGATGCGTTCAAGCCATCTCGTTTAGATCGTATTTACTAGTTGAGCGCACACGAACGCCACCACAATGTCGTAAATACGAGTGGGATTTTCTTTACGAGTTGAGGGCGTGTCACTGAGGAAAAATGGCGGGATAACACAATACTTAAAGGTATATAGCAGTGATATTGCTAGACTTTTCTATTTACAGCCAAGTAAGCTAAATGCATGCTCAGAATATGATGTCATTATAGTATGACAATGAAATATGTAACGATAAAGTTTGTAGTGGCTTCATAAATTAATTAAAAACATAAAAAAACCAAAGTACACCTGATGCACATTTCTTTGTTCATTCTATTCTAGAACTAGGGTTTAAGAACCTTGCTGTATATTTGTGTAATTAATTAAGAGAAAGTACACCGCCATCTTACTCCGACGAAAGTGACTTCGAAACACGACTTCCCACCTCGGAAGTACGAACTTCCCAGGAGGACTTGAGCGCACCATAGGACTAGTAGTTTTGATCTCTTCTACAGTCAACAAGAACAAGGGCCAGATTTACTAACAGCTTGCGCCAGCGCAAACCCTCTTTGGCGTTGATAAACTACTGGCAGGATTTACTAAAGACACGCAGTGCAAAATTAGCGCTGAAAAGGTGTAGACCGAGTTGTTTTTGCTGCTGACCTCATTGCATTTGTAGGAGTTTCCCTTTCAAACGCAAAATTTATGGGAGGAGAGTATTGAAATGAATCACGCGTCATTTACTAATGTTTGCGCTAGTCAATTTACTGATATTTGCGCCATTATTTAACACCCCAAAAATGCATGTCTTAACCCATTTTACCCCGTTTTTACCCCGTTTAGTAAATCTGACACTAAGATTGGTGTTTATAATTGGTGTGAATAAGATTGAACGTGTTGTTAAACGATTGAAATATTAACCTCAATTATAAGGGGGAGTTGAAGAAAATATTTTAGCACATGTCTTGATCTAACCTGAGTTCCATCTCGGTTTAGCAGCAGTGATTTGACGTTGTCTGAATGTCCTTTCAGTTTCATTAGTTTGGCACAGGTGCGCGGGTCCCACACTCTCAGAACCTGAAGTGAGAAAAACAAATCAATTAAATAAAGACAATGTGAAATTATCAGCACCGGATGGATGGATGGATGGATGGATGGATGGATGGATGGATGGATGGATGGATGGATGGATGGATGGATGGATGGATGGATGGATGGATGGATGGATGGATGGATGGATGGATGGATGGATGGATGGATGGATGGATGGATGGATGGATGGATGGATGGATGGATGGATGGATGGATGGATGGATGGATGGATGGATGGATGGATGGATGGATGGATGGATGGATGGATGGATGGATGGATGGATGGATGGATGGATGGATGGATGGATGGATGGATGGATGGATGGATGGATGGATGGATGGATGGATGGATGGATGGATGGATGGATGGATGGATGGATGGATGGATGGGCTCTGCACAACCCAGGTGTATTATTCAACACATACTGAAATGAAACTTAAACTAACTTTATTTACTCTTTTAATGTGTCCCTGATCAAAAAAGACTGCAAATGTAATCAAGACTGCATAACAATAATGTTGCGTGGCAGAAATTGAGATTTATAACTAAGATTATTTCACTCAGAAATTAAAATGTCAAACCTTTTCAGTGGATCCCGACACTATAACGGTCCCCATCTGATTCATGGCCAAACTGTAGATGGAGTCCTTGTTCCCGCTGAGAGAAGACGCTGTATAGCATAAAGAAAGAGATATTTATCTTTAAACACAAACTTAAATCCAGGATTCAGTGATTCTTTAATACAGATTTTGGGTCTACTGATAAAAGGCACCAAATGAAAGTGTAAAGTAACTTATTTCATCTATTGTTTGGATTGTGATTGCAATAGACCAGTGGTTCCCAACCTTTTCCAACTCGCGGCCCACACAACCAAACACGCAAGTTTCCGCGGCCCACTGCAAGAATTGTAACGGACCCGACTATTTTTGTCAGATAATGGGTTATCGAGCCCAGGATCAAATCGGCTGCTCTAGTCTTAATGCAGAAATATCAGACTTTTGTCCCGTCCATTGCTATGGTCACCATGTCAATCATTGCAATTTTGAGAATTAAAGGGATAGTTCACCCAAAAAGGTTTAATTCTGTCATCTTTTTCTCACCCTCAAGTTGTTCCAAACCTGTATAAATGTCTTTGGTTCTGCTGAAAACAAAGAAAGATATTTTGACAAATATTTTTATAAAACTAAAACTAACTTTTTTGCCACACCTGCCAATGGCCGGTGGCTTAAAACTTACTTTTACTGGCCATGAAACCAAAATGTTAGATACCAGTGAAAATTCACAATTCTCTATTCCAATTTCAATGGCACAGCTGAAACTACTAGCCTAACTGATGTACATTTAAAACATTATTAAAGACAAGTAACAGTAGTTTTCAGACATTGAATAAAGTAATCAAATGTAAAACACTAGATAGTCTTATGTATAAATTAAACATAGATCAATTCTTATTAAACTTACAAAAGTTATTCAGGTCAAGAGCAGAGAATGATTCTTTTCTTTGTCCTTTGTTGTTTGATCAACATTAAAATCAGAGAGCAGGAGAAATGTTAGGCTGCTGTCACTTTAAGAGTGAATGCACGGATCTAATATACTGATACACGTGGTGTCTTTCCTTACTGTTTACGTTCACTAAAGCCTTAACCGGCTATGCTTGCGCTCATAAAACTTCCCACGCAGCGTAAATAACGAACTGAGTTCTCTTCTGTGTCTTCTTGCGCTTGAATCTTTATATTGCCAAGGCTTAAACTTTTATGTTTGGTTACAAACATTCTTCAAAATATCTTCTTTTGTATTCAACAGAATAAAGACAATTATACAGGTTTGGACCAACTTGAGGGTGAGGAAATTACGACAATTTTCCTTTTTGGGTGAACTATCCCTTTAATCAATGCTGTCTACACTGCACAATACACTTCTTTACATCCAGTCTACACTGTGTTTGTTAAAATGAGAGGATTCACGAGCTTGCATAACTAAAACTCTGGCGTTTTGAATGGACTAACTTGTCTAACTTAAATACCTCTGATTGGCCGTTGCATTCAAGGAATCAACAGATATGTCTGTGATTGGCTACACTGCTCAACCCTGCAAAAGCACGACGTAAATCGCAACATTTGACGCTCTCCGCAGTGCAAACACAAACACGCACTGGAGCGTTTGCCAATATCCAATTATTACAGCTTCAACTGAGGGTGCTAAGAGACTAACAGCTGAAAACTCACCTAACGCTAAGGTTGGTATTGCTTAGCATATACTAAACACTGTTGCAAACGGAGATCAGGCTTGACGTAAAGCTCATTCCGGTAAAATAACGTGCAAAGCTAAAATAAGCTCAATAATATAAAGCAACACGGCTGCTTGTTCTCCCACACATGTGAAGACTACCGCTAGCTAGTCACTACTGTATTTTCTGGGTCTAGCTTTAGTCTTTTTGATGTCAGGCATTGCTGAAGATTTATCCTTACTTGTAGATGAAGAAACATCTGCATTTGTCCTTTTCAGCGACCCTGTTGATAACCATTCATCCATGTTTAAATCTGTTGTAGCCTACAGTATGCAGCAAAAGTATTGGTGGTTTATTCTTTACACAACCGAACAGCGAGCGTAAATAGTGAATACACAGTAACAGTTTAATATCTATTTTCTGTTATTTCATTATATGTTAAACTATTATATGTAATTAGACAGTTTTACATGTATATTACCAAAATTATTATTAGTATTAATAGTGACTGGCGCCCCCTTGCAATATCGTCGCGGCCCACAGGTTGAAAACCACTGCAATAGACCAATAAATGATAATTTAGTCATAACACTTTACAATAAGGTTTCATTTGTTAGAGAACGGTTTAGAAGCGGCTTAACATGAACAAATAATGAATATTTTGATTAACTAACATTAACAAAGGTTAACTAATGCTGTAAAACGCACACTGTTCATTATTAGCTAATGCATTAACTAACGTTAACAAATAAGACCTTATTGTAAAGTGTTACAGCCGTTATAATATCAAAGATAAGATTTTTTTTTTTTATTGTTCTGCATATCAGTTATTAGACACTTAAAGTCCCACTGTGGTTAAAACCAAGCTTTTAATGTTGTTTATGTGGTGTTTTTAATATGCATTAACACAAAGCATGTGTAAGTTCATAAGTCGACAGCATTGCTGAGTATTTCCTCCTTAAAACTGCAGTGAACCAAAGACAGTCTCAAACACACGCTTTGAAATCGCTGGTGTTTCTGACGTCACAAACTACCTTGTAACCAATCAGATCAACGTGTGATCGTCAACCAGTGGATCTCTGAGCTGAGTGAGTGGAGGCGGGGCTCATTTGCATATTCATAGAACCGCGCATACTAAATGAGGCGAGGGTGTCGAGTTACATTCAAGATATTTTAAGGAAAAAACGCTTAAATATGTCATTTGGTGAGTTTTAAGGGATAAAATGACTGACTACAGGGGGACTTTAAATATAATAATCTGTATTGTTATTGAGCCAAAAATCAATTTCAGTCGCCCTGTAATTTGAATCAGAGTAATTGAGAACTCACTAGTGACAGTGTTATTGGATGCGGTCAGTGCTGTGAGTGTGTTCACGTCCCAGAGGAAGATCTGTCGGTCCAGCCCGGCCGAAGCCACCAGCTCTTTGTCTTTAGCATACGCCAATGCTTTCACATAGTCCTACATAAACACACACAAACATACTAATGAAAAAATTATTCAAATTATTGAAAGTAGAAAACCAGATACAGTGCACACTTTGTTTATTTGTGAAATCTTATTACAATTCAAAATAAGTGAGAATATATTTTCTGCGTGAATATTTAGTAAAGTGTAATTTGTGATCAAAGCTGAATTTTCAGCATCATTACTCCAGTCTTCAGTGTCACATGATCCTTCACAAATCATAATAATATGATGATTTGCTGCTCAAGAAACATTTATGATTATTATCAGTGTTGAATTTATGTTTTTTTCAGGATTCTTTGATGAATAGAAAGTTCAAAAGAACAGCATTTATCTGAAATAGAAACCTTTTGTAACATTATACACTACCGTACAAATGTTTGGGGTCAGTAAAGGGGGGGGGGGGTAAAAGAAATCAATACTTTTATTCAGCAAGGATGCATTAAATTGATCAAAAGTGACAGTAAAGACATTTATAGTGTTACAAAAGATTCTATTGCGAAAAAATGCTGTTCTTTTGAGCTTTCTATTCATCAAAGAATCCTGAAAAAAAAAAAATGACAACTGTTTCAACATTGATAATAATAATGAATGTTTTTTGAGCATTAAATCAGCATATTAGAATGATTTCTGAAGGATCATGTGACACTGAAGATTCAGCTTTCATCACAGGAATAAACTACATTTTAAAATATATTCAAATAGAAAACAGTTATTTTAAATTGTCATAATATTTAACAATATTACTGTTTTTGTTGTTGTTGCATTTTTAATCAAATAAATGCAGCCTTCCTGAGCAGAAGAGACGTCTTTTAAAAACATTAAAAATTTGACAGATCCCAAACTTTTGACTTTGTATTTAAATACACATATAAAAATGAATGGCCTGCAAACCCACACATAGCAGAAATAAAGCTATCTTCAGGATGCTACCCATGTGACCATGCTAATGAGTAGGGAAAAATAATCAAGATAAACAATTAAGGATATCTGGTAACACTTTACAATACGGTTCATTAGTTAACATTAGTTAATGTATAAACTAACATTGAGCAATACATTTGTTACAGTATTTATTAATGTTAGTTAATAACAATACAGCTGTTCATTGTTTGTTCATGTTAGCATTAATGTTAACAAATACAACTTTTGTAATGCATGTAATGCAATAATGCATTAGTAAATGTTGAAATGAATATGAACTAAGATTAATAAATGCTGTAGAAGTGCAGTTCATTATTAGTTCATGTTAACTAATGAACCTTATTGTAAAGTGTTACCGGTTATCTCTACAATAAGGAAGCAGTGCCGTCTTACACATATGAATCACTGCATCACCTTTCTCTTGGCTCTCGAGGTTTTCTCACATTTTATCATTCAAAAATCATCTCAGGATCTTCACTAGTTAAGAGTATTATTTTCCTGCAGCTCTAGAGTCATTAGTCACATGACAGTACCTTGTGCGTTCGCAGCGTTGACATGCAGAAGCCCTTATGTGCGTTCCAGACCTTCACTGTAGTGTCTGATGATGCGGATATCACTGTAGAGACAACACACACACACACACACATATATACATCTGTGCTGTACACAAGCAACAAAGGCCCTGCGCTTGTCAGACACTCACGTGTTTTCCCGTTGCAGCACAGGACGATGTCATTGACCCAGTCTGTGTGGTGCTCCATTGATGCGATGTACGGATCCTGCTGCAAGACATTCACGTTTCAGCATTTAGCAGACGCTTTTATCCAAAGCGAGGAGAACAACAGAAGCAATCAGACCAGCAAGAGGACAACAGTACACAAGAGCTGTAACACGTCTCAGTTAGTCGAGCACAGCACACATAGCAAGGGGTTTTTAAATCAGAAAAACAAAACAAATAGAATTGTATAGACCTTATGAGGCCCCGCCCCTTTCCAGCGCTGCGCTCGTTGTCTTTTGTCTTCCACAGCGATCTTACGCATTTATGAATGAACGGCTCGTTTTAAAATCTTCCCTGTCTACTGACATCTGCTTTAAACATTACAATCCTCACGATGACTTTCGTTAACTGTACAAGTAAACTCACTTCACCAGCGAATCACTCCTCGACAGCGATGCCATAGAGATATACAGAGCTAACGCAAAAACAGAAGTTCAAAGACAACTTTATAAAGATGGCTCGTTTCTTTATAATGAATAGATGGCTATCTATCTCTGGCATTAGATAGATGGATAGAGATATAGAGATAGATGGATAGAGATATAGAGATAGATGGATAGAGATAGATAGATGGATAGAGATAGATAGATAGATAGATAGATAGATAGATAGATAGATAGATAGATAGATAGATAGATAGATAGATAGATAGATAGATAGATAGATAGATAGATAGATAGATAGATAGATAGATAGATAGATACTTTTATTTAATGCCATGTCAGCATCTAAGGCTATTTTCATGGAAAAAATTCACTTACAAAAATACAAATATCATATAAATACAATAAAACCAAACAAACACAGCAAATCATATTATATAATTTTTGGTCCCACTTTATATTAAGGGGCTTTATGTACTTGCATACAAAAATAAGTACAATGTATTTATTGTGTTGATGTTGTATTGTAAAACACGTTTGCTGCTATTGAGGAGTGATACGGGATTACATAAATTAATTACAGCTGTAATTACTTGCAGGTACTTTTCAAATATAAGTACAATGTAAAAACATGCATGTACACAATAAGTCAATTGTATCAAATTATTAATTTCAATGTAAGTACACAGTACTTAAAGCCACTTAATATAAAGTGGGACCCAATTTTTTTTTAATTAACATATGATAAAAAAAAATCCAAAACCTGGATTAAATAAAAGTTTTAAATCAGAAAAACAAATAGAATAGAATAGAAAAGGTAAGTGCTAGAATTAATTGGTCAGGTGTTGAACAAAAAGATGTGTCTTTAGACATTTTTTGCAAATGTGACGCACAGGAAAGAGCAGCGACATCATTTCCCAGATCCAGGGAAGACCTGTTCTCTAATCAGGTTTGAGATCGCATCGACAGGTTTACCTTGTGCTGGTTGACGCTCCATATCCTGATGATGGAGTCTCGTCCAGCGGTGAAGAGCCGGTTCAGAGCTGGATCCAGCTGTAGTGCGTTGACTCCATTACGATTATATTTCTCCACCTCATCTCTGATCACATACGACACCTGCAACACACACACGCTCAGAACTTGCTGCAGCGATTTTAAAGGGGTGGTATAATACCCTTTTCACAAGATGTAAATAAGTCTCTGATGTCCCCAGAGTGTGTGTGTGAAGTTTGAGCTCAAAATACCCCACAGATATTTTCATATAGCATGTTAAAGTCGTCACTTTTTGAGGGTGAGCAAAAACACACTGTTTTGTGTCTGTCCCTTTAAATGCAAATGAGCTGCTGCTGCCGGTACAGGGGGCGGAGCTTCAACAGCTTGTGTCCTTTTACCTCACACACACACTGAAAATTTCTAAACTTTTAGCCTTTTATGTTCAAACCGGAGTCAGACAATGATGGAGAGACTCAAGAAGAAGTGACAACATGTAGAAGCAACAGGACATTTCTGAATGTTTAGTTGAAGTATTTATGTAGCTTATGTGTAGTTATCTTCTAGCCATTGATTAGCATATTCTGTCATGATAATCTATAAATTGTTCCCGGGGGCGGGGTTTATGTAAATTCTAGGGTTTGTGATGTCACTAACACGGGAGGAATGTGGTGTAGTCTCTACCAGCCGTTTGTTGTAGTCCTTGAAAAGTGATTTCTCTAAAAGCAAATATCTCCCTTTGCTCTGAACTTTGAGCGTCGTAACTTTGCAGATGTTGTTTATGCTCAAACAGCAACATTACACACTAACTACAGTTAGGAAAGTCAAATCATAATCAACCACCCCTTTAACAATTAATTGGACACTGATGTCACAAGAAATCTAATTTATGAGATCATTTACGTAATTATGACTTCCTCTGTCTTAGTTAATGTTGACTGTTATATCCCCAATTTTACAAAATGTGCATTAAAATAACCAAAAACTTTAGAAGACACATTTGGATGTACAATGATAATATGGTTATACTTTATTTTACAGTGTCCTTGTTACACGTTACATATAGTTACTGCAGTACTAACTATAATCACTGTGCGATAAATTGTAATTGATTTTGATCTTGGCATCCACTGATCATGAAAACAAGATAATCGAGGTAAAATGATTATTGTGTTCTGTCCAGCGCACCTTCCTTTCCTTCACAGCGATGTGCTTTCATTCCTCCCTAAAATCCCAAACTTAACATCCAAATCAGCCGACTCAGTGAGTGTTGTAAAATGCAGTCTGCTGTTGCTAAACGTCAGGACGTGTTTGATATTAAACAGCGTCATTAAAAACACATAAAGCCGCAAAAGAGACACTGTTCCCCAGACGTCTTCTGTGCGCTCCGACTCAAGAGCTGAACATGGACAAGCAAATGGGCTTCGGATACGCACCTAAACACAAAAATGTCAATATATAGGCCTATATCTTTTTTAAAGAGTATTCACGTAAACAGTGGGTTATGTCTTAAGTAAACGTAAGCAGAAAACGCATGTGTATCAGTATATTGGATCTGTGCATTCGCTCTTAAAGTGACAGCAGCCTAATAAACCTGATGCTGTCCGTCATTAATAATAAATCAAACAATAAATGACAAAGGAAAATCACTCACTGATCTTGACTGAATAACTTAAGTAGCTTTAATGTGTACAGTAAGACTGCAGTGTTATTTTACATTTGATTATTCAAGTTTTTGCTGTAGGCTATTACTTATCTGAATACCACTATTAGTATATATTACAAAAAAAAAAAACTTAAAACTGTTTATTTAATTTGTATTTTAGTTTTGTTATTTATTTGTCCATTTTGTTTATAATTGGTTTCTTTGTTCTTATTGTATTGCTGATTGTTTACTCTTATGTAATTGTTTTGACGACATTTTTCTTACATTAGTTAACATAGTATTAGTTTTAGCTGAAGTATCAATAAATGCAAAATTTCACTGATATTTAAAATTACTCATATCGTGAAATAAGACTGATCATATCGCCCACCAATTATGGGGATTTCAATATTGACCAAAAATAATTGTTTATGATTTAATAATTGATTACAATTTCTGCCATAATCGAGCAGGCCTACTATACAGTAGTCATGGTACAATAAATCAAAGTCAAGGATGGAAAGAGCTCTTAATACACCGTTTTTGATGCCACTTATGATTCATGCAGATTAGATTCATGATTTATGATTCATGCAGATCCATTTAGCTTTTATCTTCAAAGTTTTATAAAGTAATAAGAAGCGTAAGACTGAGGTAAAATACAGAACTAAAATGTGAGTTTGGTATAATGCGTTTAAATGAGGGCATATGAATATATAATACACCCAATACAAGACATCTGAGAATTACACTTAAGCAAATAAGTTAATTTATATAAGAAAATAAGAGTTAATTTTATATCTAGGCCTTTTTTTTATTACTCCTTTACTTGTATTCATTTATATTTTACACATGACAATAAAATGGACATTTGTCAGTGTGATGAAGCACTTTTTTTATTTAAGTTTATTTAAAAAATCCCCAAAATTCTGAAGGTTAAGTCATTGTTAATTTGTGTAATAAAGTTCAGAACTGATTTTAATTGAGTTACTCCACGACGACTATTAATTTATACACATTTTTTACTGGAAAGCAAAAACACCTTCATGACAAACACATGTAAAATGCGTATTTATATGAGTATACGTATGCAGGCATGATATAGCAAAATACTCATATTTTGTAGCCTTTACATGTGTGTTGATCTTCAAGTGTTCATTATTTTTATGTAACGTTACATATGCATGTTAACCACGTGACTATATGTTCAGCATGCTGTGTGCTTAAATGGTCATGTAGTCAGTAAGCATATTCCCATATGTTCATCATGTATGGAAGGATTATTGTCATAATGACACGACGTGACCTTATAGAATCGAAATCTGTGACCAAACCCGGCTAAATCCTTCCTTTTGCAGCCAATAACAGTCATTTAAACTCCGACACATCGAGTTTGTGTTATCATGGGCTGCAGTAAGCTGTCCATACAGACTCAGTATGCAGCATTCTTAGACACCTGACTCAAAACGCCCCAAAACTGCAGTCTGATAGGCAGCACACTAGATTTAGAGACACAGCCTGGCCTCCACCTCCCTCTGCGCCACACAAACACACACCCCCGCGCTTAAAACAGCCGTCACAACCGCGATCTACAGTCTGAACAACACTATCATCGCACAAATAGCACACACACACCACAAGCCCACACGCGAGTGTGAAACAGTCACCTGCACTTTCCTGCGCCCCGCTGCATTCTGCCTGTGATGCGTCGCCATCTTACATGTTGACGCCGTGACGTCACTTCCGTCACGCCAAGAAGACCCGCCAGCGCGGGAGCGTGATGTACTGTAGGCCTATGAATAAAGAAATATCAATAAGTGCCAGAACATGCACAGCGACGTTGTGTCA
>NC_140228.1:2180579-2200579 GCF_951802725.1 Rutilus rutilus
AGCGCTGCCGTTGGTCTACGCTGGTCCAGTTTGAGCTCCTGATAAACAGTGATCAGCTGCTGGGGGTCGGGGAGCTTTTGTAAAGCTGTCAGCACTTCTTCTTCTTCTTTCTTCTTCTTCTTTCTTCTTCTCCTCGGAGCTGAGGATGGATTCAGCAACAGAAGCTCCTGTACAGCGGAAAATACAGAACGGGAGAAATTCATGAATAAGTGATAAGCTGATGCGCTTTACTTCGAGGATAGGCCTGCGCAACATGGCTAAAAGTTATATTTATTTACACATTTTCAGGCAAAAAAAATGTATTAAAAAATATATTTATATATATATATATATATATATATATACATATTATGGAAGCTTGTTTCCGCCACAGAATATAAAAAAAGTTAATTGCGACTTTTAATCTCACAATTGCAACTTTTTATCTCAGAGTTGCGTGATATAATGTCACAGTTGTGTTTTATAAAGTCGCAATTCTGAGGAAAAAAGTCAGAACTCGCAATCCTGACTTTATAAAACGCAATTGTGAGTTTATACCTCGCAATTCTGAGATAAAAAGTCGCAATTGTGAGATTAAAAGTAAAAAATTCTCAGAATTGCGAGGTATAAACTCACAATTGCGTTTTATAAAGTCAGGATTGCGAGTTTATATCTAGATTTAAATGTAAACTCGCAATTGTGAGATAAAAAGTCGCAATTATCTTTTAAAATGTTTTATTCTGTGACGGAAACAAGCTTCCAAATATATACTATGTACTACTGTACACCCAAAGCGCTTTACAATCATATCAGGGTTTATATAACTAATAACTATATATGAAAAATTATATTGTGTATATATGTGCATATATATAATTTTGAATTTTTTCTGTATACATATATATATAATTTTTCACACACACACACACACACACACACAATATTTGTGCGTGTGTGAAAATTATATATGTGCATACAGAAGAAAAAAATTGTCTTTTGACAATACATATTTGAGAAAATAGTTGTCTATAAAAATAGTTTAAGCAGTTTTATATGTTAAAATGGTACTTTACAATAAGGTTAAACTTGTTAACAACATAAGCCAAAATTCAATAAGAATTAACAAAACTTATACATCATTTATTAATATTAGTTCATGTTAATTCCAACATTTACTAATACATTTTCAAAATCAAAAGTTAAATTTGTTAATATTAGTTTATGTATTAGTATATATATTAGTAATATTAGTAAAGTACTGCTTACTGTTAGTTCTATATGTATGTGTACTGTTAGTATATATATACACTATATATAGTATGTATATAGTACACAAACACATTTTTTTATTCTGAGATAAACATTGTGATCATTGTTTCCAGTTCAACATGTCAAATTTTTTTTGTTAAAATTGAATTTAGTTACAATAAAATCTAGTCACTTGACCTGTTTAGTCAGTCAAATAGCTCTGGACTGTAAACTGACCCTTTTTACTAGCGGTGAAAACACTTGTTGGTGCCGTTTAGGCCATCGTGACCTTTGCCCTTTGGTCGGCTAAAAAATGACCCATTAAAGTGACCCATATTGAAGCTTCAAGGACAGTGTAATTGTTGTGTCATTTATTTGAGACACTTGATGAATAACCTTCTTGTCCACCTTCTCTGATAATGACCTGCGGTGTCCAGGGATTTGTAACCCGGTTTAAGTTTAGTGGCTGGAGTGTTTTATCATGCGCACAGAGGGAAGAAACCCACATTAGCGAATGGCCGCCCACTAATCTGGGCTTTGAATGAAGCCTCGAGGGACCGAGGACCGGCTGTAAAGCCCCTGTTCATTGATTAGTTCGTTCCAGTGCTTTCCTGAACTCAGAGATCTGGATCCAAACAACCGAGTTTGCAGAAACTGAGCGAATCTCAGGAAAACTGCCTGTGTCACATTTGACCTCAAAATGCCTTTAAATCATAGTTGAGATATATATATATACATGATATATGTCAGGATATATAGATGATAAAACCTCTGAGGCCGGTTGCATAAACTGCTAAGACTAGTCTTACAAGTTAGTACATTTTTTCCCTTTAAGACGATGTTCCAGTTGCATTGCAAACAAGCAGAGACGCTCCAAACTGTTTGGCACTTCATTCAATAGAGGTGGGCGGAGTTTGAGGTTTGACTGACAGTTTGAGGAGCCAATGGAGTTACAAGGTTTAGACACAAGCTCTTTTTAATACCTCATTGGTTAAAACCTACAGACATATGGAAAAAAGGGTGACCAATGGTTTCTGCCCGACAGTGACAATACACCCCCCCACCCCCCCACACACACACACACAATATCACATTTCCATTATTTTCACTCTAAAAATAACATTCTGATCATTGCTCCCACTTTAAAATGTTCTAAAATCTTGTTAAAACTAAATCTGGTTTCAATAAAATCTAGTCACTTGACCTGTTTAGTCAGTCAAATAGTTCAGATCTCTAAACTGAGCCTTTTTCTAGCGGTGAAAACACTTGTAGTGCCGTTTAGGCCATCGTGACCTTTGCCCCCCGACTGACCAAAAAATGACCCATTAAAGTGACCCGTACTGGATGCACCAACCGCAATGTTGCGTCATTTGAAAACAATTTATAGTTTAATGAAGCATTAGATAAAGCATGTTTTAGGACCATTAGAATTTTTGGCATTATACTTTTTTTTCCATGACAGAAAATAAATAAATAAATAAATAAATAAATAAATAAATAAATTCACTACTGCAAATAAAATAAATATTTTTAATTGTAAGGATACACACTAACAGTTTACATTAGTTAACATTAGTTAATGTATTAACTGATTAACAATGAGCAATACATTTGTTATAGTATTTATTATCTTTGCTAACACTAGTTCATTTGAATTTAATAATGAAGTAGTGAATGTTGAAATTAACATATAAGATTAACAAGTATTTTTCATTGTTAGTACTAATATAGCAAACTAATGCAGCCTTATTGCAAAGATATATAATGGTAGTATTCGCTGAGTTTATTTTAATTTATTCAGAACTTTAGGATAATGAGTATTACAGTAATGGAAATTTGGATTAAATGTGCTTAATTGTCAACCTTTATTTCTTAATGCAAAATCTAATTTCGTATTTCCTGGTTTTGGGGTGAAATATGACCCAGACATCTTCATAGACGGATCTCAAACACGTCCATCAACACGACACTTGAGCCGCTGGTTTAAACCGTCCTTGAACCCGGCGTTTCTGCGCGGTGAACTCGAGGAAAAAGGTTCACGCTGATCTTTGCCATACAAGATTTGTAGCTTTGCTCCAGATAAATCACCGTTACAAGGTTGCAAAGGTTATGCTGTAATTTGGGGTGTTTCTGGCCGCCCGGTGTCTTCGGTGTGATGTCTTACTGTGTGTGTTTAATGGGCTCTTCCTCTGCTGTCTGTGGAGAACATGCAGCGGCCATTAACGTAATGCACAGACTGCTTAATGCGAACATCTGTGCTATTGGAACTTAAATGATGTGTGATTCATGTTTCATATTGCGAGGACTCGGCTGCGGTTTGATGTGTATAGTCATGCAGTGGGCGACAGGACTGATTTCATAATGAAGATTTGAAACTGTCGTGACGATGCAAGACAATTAAGCATTTTTGGTAACACTTCAGTATGGGGAACACATATTTACCATTAACTTCAACTTTTACCTAATTACTGCTTATTAATAGTTTATAAGGTGTGACGTTTAGTTATCGGGTAGGATTAAGGGATGCATACAGTGAATACAGTCTAATAATGAAGATTAATAGATACAGTCATTCATTAATACGTGCTTTATAAGTACTAATAAACAGTCAATGTCCTAGTAATATGAATGCTCATAAGATATGAGAATTGAACCCTAACATAAAGTGTTACAGATTTTTCTTGTGACATTATTTTCTCTACAGTTCTCATTGCTGTAATGCAAGAATATCAATTAAAAAATCTAATTCTCTTTACTGTGATAATGGTACTTAATGGTCCCACTTAATTTGTGGGAGTAATCATTTAAATTAATAATCAATAACCGTCTTGATTGTAAACTGGTTTAACCAAAAATAATCATTGTGTTACAGAATTTCTGGTAATACTTTAATAATGTATTATGCCAATATTTGTTATATCGCCTTGATTTAATA
Source organism: Rutilus rutilus (assembly GCF_951802725.1). NCBI lineage: Eukaryota > Metazoa > Chordata > Actinopteri > Cypriniformes > Leuciscidae > Rutilus > Rutilus rutilus. The sequence goes on from NC_140228.1 coordinate 2,184,742, forward strand.
CTGGTTTAACCAAAGATAATTATTGTTTTACAGAATCATTTAAAGTCCCCCTGTGGTGAAAATCCAGCTTTTTAATGTTGTTTATGTGTCTATGTGGTGTTTTTAATCTGCTTTAACACAAAGCATGTGTAAATTCATAAGTCGACACCATTGCTGAGTATTTCCTCCTTAAAACTGCAGTGAACCAAAGACAGTCTCAAAAACACGCGCTGGTGTTTCTGACATCACAAACTACCTTGTAACCAATCAGATCAACGTGTGATCGTCAACCAGTGGATCTCTGAGCTGAGTGAGTGAGTGAGTGGAGGCGGGGCTCATTTGCATATTCATAGAACTGCGCATACTAAATGAGGCGAGGGTGTCGAGTTACATTCAAGATATTTGAAGGCAAGTTTTTTCAAGGAAAAAATGTTTAAATATATCATTTTGGTGATTAAAGATGAGTTTTAAGGGATAAAATGATTGACTACAGGAGGACTTTAAATTGAAGAAGTAATAATTTCTTTGTTTATTTTGGTATTGACTGTATACCGTTTTAACCCCAAAAAATATATCAAAGAATCTTTGAGAAGCGGCGTTAAGAATGAGCATTACAGAGAATTGCAGTGTTTAGACACAGAAATGTGCTTAATTGCGATGAAAATAATGTCATAAAATCGAATAAAAAAGAAATATTCCTCATTATAATAATTCATACGCAGAATAAAGGGGCGGGGCCTGGTTGAGTTAGTTAGTAGTGTGTTAAACTGGCGGTTATGGTAAGGGGCGGGACATTTCCCAAACACACTCGAAGCACTCAACCAATCACAACACACTGATCCAGCCGACCAATCAGAGCACAGTGTGCTTTTCAGGAGGAGGGGCTTCATAGAGACAGGAAGTAAACAGAGCGTTACTGACAGACTGGGAAGAGAGGAGCCGCAACAATGGAGAATATGAGGAAAATAATCAACATTCAAGCAGGAAAACCTGTTCTAGTTGAGCACAAAAGGGCATAATATGGACTCTTTAATGCAAAATATAATATTTTTGTGTTGAAATCTGAGCTGGACTTGTCTTCACTGTGTACATGAATGTATAGGACTTACTTTCAAAGCTTGTACGTGCTGGCAGTCCTTTTTCTCGGAAGCATCTGATTGTCACACCTGTGTCATTTAAAATACCCAGAAAACTTTCTAAATGGCTGTATCATCATCATCATCATAATCAGAGACACAAAGTTTACAGAATGGAGATTTTCTGGTGATTTGGAAGAACCCTTTATGCACTGAACTGGTTTCGGATGCTCTTTTGTGTTGAGCTATTATTGGCAAACAGTTCAGATGCATTCAGAATCACACACACATTGATTCTGGCAAGCGTCGGGCGCTTTGTTGGCCGATGCTCAAAGGAAAACACAACCATCATACTTTTACTTCTGTTACAATCCGATAGCATGTTACTGCTTTCCTATTTTAAAACGAAGCTTGAGGGCTTTAGCCTGGCAGACACTGATACCACAGTCCTAAACTTTGACTAAAATAGTGCAGTGATGTATGTACGCGTGTTTGCATTCGTTCGCGTGTGGCGGACGGTCTGTGGGCAAGAGAAGCAAGCAATTAGGAAGAGTCTGTTTGCACAGTGTTCATTCATACCGAGTCATTAAAAGCAGGAGCATTCATTTAGCATGTTTTCAAAGCTCTCTTTGTTTAGTAATTGTTCTTAGAAAGCCATGCGAGTCAGACAGGTGAAGGGACGGAGGACGCAGGTCCAGTTTATTTCGTTACTCAACCAGTGAGAATACTTGCAGTGCTGTTCGGTTTCTTGTTCACGGGAAGCAGAAAGTGACATGGTGTTGAAGACCAAGCTCAAATAAGATTAATCTAAGTGGGTCACGGCAGTCCGACGCTCTCCCTGTGCAGAAACCGGACTCGGGAAACCAGAAAATCAATGCAAAAATGATTAAACTGATCAAGATTGTGCCATTTCAGGATGAAGCTACGGAAAAGTGGGATTGATGGTCAGGACGGGTTTTATTACACGTGTACGAGCTCTGGCCTCCTTTGCTTTGGTGGAACGGTAAGAATATCCTGGTGTTAATATAATTCCGTTTGACTGATAATGTGATTTTTTTTAGGCAGTAAATGACAAATAAACTTGGTAAATTGTCTCACGCGACGAGCCACATTTTTCTTCAGCCTCCAGAGCCAGAGGGAATCGCACAGGCCATTACGGTGATTCACAGGCCATCATTTAATGAAGACAATAACAAATAGCTTTACAAGTGAGTTGTATTTTTCTTTATCACATTACAGGGAGATAATGCCCTCAGGAAGAGGAGAATAGAGTAGATGCAGTCAAACACACGGGTGAAAGGCGTTGTTCATCCACAAATGAAACTTCTATCATAGTTTGTTGTTCCTTCCCTCTGTGAAGCAAATAGCAGAATACCCAACATTTATAAAAGTGCATACATGCAATTATTTGGGGATGTTTCTTAAACAACACTATCTTGCTTAAACTGCTTTTATGATCACAGCATTTTCCTTTATGAGAGAACTATTAATGTAACCCACAGAACTGTATTCAACGTTGATAATAATCATAAATAATGTTCATAAATAAACTTATACAGTAGAATAAACTCCAATTAAAACTCCAACATATTCTAATATGCTGATTTTCTGCTCAAGAAACATTACTGATTATTATCAATGTTGAAAACAGTTCATATTTTTGTGGAAACAGTGATACACTATCATTTAAAAGTATGTTTTTTGTTTTGTTTTATTCATTAAGGATGCATTAAATTGATCAAAAGTGACAGTAAAGACATTTATAATGTTGCAAAAGATTCTATTTCAAATAAATGCTGTTCTTTTGAACTTTCTATTCATCAAAGAATCCTGAAAAATAACTGTATTCAAAAGTATGAACTATTTTCAACATTGATAATAATCATAAATGTCTCTTGAGCGTCAAATCATCATATTAGAGTGATTTGTGAAGGATCATGTGACACTGAAGACTGGAGTAATGATGATGATAAATTCAGCTTTGATCACTGGAATAAATTACACTTTACTGTATATTCACATAGAAAACAGATATTTTAAACGGTAATAATATTTCACATTTTTACTGTATTTTTGATCAAATAAATGCAGCCTTGGTGAGCAAAAGAGACCTTCAGAACATTTTTATTCTCAAGGATGTATGTCTCAGATTGGAGTGACTTACAGAAGTTAAATGGCTTGTGAACACTAGTTTAATATAAAGGACAGACAGCGGTGTGTGAGGGTGGTAAAGGAGAGGTAGACATGAAGTAAAACCGTAGAAACTTGTGCCACACACGGGCCTTAGAGAGAGACAAACAGAAGAGCCGAAAGTGCTGTGACCTCTTTGGAGTGAAATTGAAATGTGTGGCAGTGCAATGAGACACTTAATGAGAATCAGAACGAGTGAGCGGATCTTAAAGGAGAACAGCGTGAAAACAGCAGCGGATGAGACTCAGATACTTGCATTTGGATTAATCAAATGTCACTATTGCACTCTTTCTTTCATGTACAGGCATGTAAACACAAAAATACTGATTAAATCTGCATTGCTCCTCTTCTCTAACTTGCTTCCTAATCTAGTTGTCTAATAAAACTGGCCTTGAATATAATGAATATTGACGAATTGCTTTTGTTCCTCGTCGCTTTGGATAAATTGAGGCCCAAACATGCATAAACAAACAAACAAACAGATAAATAAAAAAATTAATAATAGGACAATAAAGAAATGACTTGATAAAACAATTCCTTTTTAACTCAATTTAATCCTGAATTTTTTTGTATTACTTTTTCCCTTCATTTATTATTTATTATAAATGTTTTTTATTATTTTGTAACTTTTTTTTATTTATTTTTAATATTTATTTTACATGTGGTAATAAATAAATATAAACAAATTAAGACATAAATAAATATAAAAATAAATGTAAATTAAAGAATAAATAAAATAAATGTTAAAAAGAATAAAAATGAATGTAAACATAAATACAGAATAAATTATAAACAAAGGAAAAAATTATACAAAAGTTGTAATAAAAAATTCATTCAGAATTAAATTTCTGGTTTTGTCAAGTAATTTCTTTCGCTATTTATTTTCCTATTAGTCAATTTATTTACTTATCTATCTATATATATTTTATAATTTATATTTAATATATGCAGGTTTGTGCCTCCATTGATAAAAGCAGTTTGCATTTGCAAGCGTCTGTTAAATGCTAATCGCTCTGGGTAAAAGCATCTGCCAAATGCATAAATGTTAATAAAATACCTTGTATTCATATTGCATTGCACCAGTGCAAAAAAAGCGACTTGTCCTTAAGAAAAAGAAAGAAATTGCCCAACATGTCGATTTTTTTCCAACCAAACACATTCGAGTTTACAATCAGGAGCTTCCCAGGAGGACCTGAGTGAAGCCCTGGAGTCAGAATGACAGCTGACACCACAGCAAGTGTCCTTCCTTCCTTAGCAACTGTTAAAAAACATTGTTTTAGCTGTCACAGTGTGTTTCTGTGATCGTCTGCAGTCTAATACTGAGTTAGTGTCGTCAACTGTAGTGGTCTGGGAATGCGTCTCCCGTTCCCCGTAGGTCGAGGTGTGACTGTAAGCTCAGGATGAGTGAGGACAAGCGTTGTCCTACTTTGAAAGTGACAGCTGACCCATGGAAAGCTGACGGTGGGCAGAAAGAACGCCAGACATGTGGAGATACTACTGGCATAGTAGCAGAGCAAAACCGTGGGTGTGTTTGGAAAACTTTGCACTGATGGTTGGAACCACAATAGTATGTCATTTTGAAGAGATAAAAATCAAAAGCTTCAATTAAGTTTATCATCAGTCCACCTGGAAACACTCGTCACTTGAGTTTTCACGTTGGTGTCATCAAATCATTTCAAAAGCAATTAATATTCAGTAAAATCACAGATTTACCTGCACTGAAACTAAACTGAGAACAAAACTTGAGCTGAATAATGGTCATCGGTTCACGTGTCTTTTATTTTGTAGTTTTCTTAGTCATGTTTTCTGGTTATATCACGTAAGGATGCACCGATATGAAAATTTTGCCAGATACCGATAACCGATAATTCTGTATATTTGAAAGCCGATAACCAATATATTTGCCGATAAATCTAAATCTGAATTTTTATATAATTTTTGAGAGCCTGATTCCAAAAACAAAAGTCTCACCATTAAAAGTCGTGTCCCAAGCACACAATTAATTTTATGCAGCCTATATGACAGACATTTTGCACTTTACTGTATTTTCCTTTTTTGAAGTGATTCCAGTCATATTTGAAGCAATTCAAAACCATCTTGTTGAACAGTGTCAACAGGAAATAACCCATTATTTATTGGCTTTAATATATCGGGTAATATATATTTCTTATCATTAAAAATGAACATATAATCGGCCGATACCGATATCATGCATCCCTAATATCATGTGACTCTGTATCTTGTCAGGTGTGTCAGGTTCTGATTGGTTGTGTTGGTTATGTGTCCTGCTTCCTCATTGGTTCATTGTTTGATTGTTCACAGGTGTTTCTTGTTAGTCATTAGTCATCACCCTCATGTTTCATTGTTCTTTTGTCTAGCTTTGTTCATGTAACTTCTGTTGGTGAGTTTATGTTTCCGTTCAAGTTTAGTTCATGGTTCAAGTCTTTGTTTATTGTGCATTTTGTCTAATAAACTGCACATGGGTTCTTCAAACTTGCCATTAGTGGACATACATTACAATAATAAGATTAACTTAGCAAATTTGACCATTATTGAACTGTATTGAATCAACAGTGAGCTGAAAAATGACACTATTGTCTTTACAGATGAAACTGAATTTCATAATTTATGAATTTTACAACATTAAGACATGTTCTTGTTTATTACTGTGAAGCTGCTTTGAAACCGTATTATAAAGCGCTTTGGAAATAAATGTGACTTGACACGGGGGTCTGTAAAGTTTAACAGAGACTCGTTTGCTGTCAGGATGAGGATTTATGCACTTAATAAGGACACAAGTTTATTCTGTTGTGATTTATGGCATATAGTTAGATCAAATTCTGTTGAGTTTCTTATTTGAGAGTGAATCTTGAATTGAATCTGTTGCTTGTGTTCATATAGATTCAGATCGGAATTACCAATGTTGAGATTATTGCAGAACTATTACACCTCTAGTTAATATGTTTAGCTAACTAAGGCCCTGTATACACCTGGTATTAAGATGCGTTTTGGTCGATCGGATCACAAGTGGACGACACTAAATACAGGAGTAAACGGGGTGTAAAACGTTTCCACTTTCATAGTCGAAAACGCATTCGACCAGATTGCTTTCATAGTATAAACACTCATGTGATCGAATGCATTCGAACAGCCTCAAAAGACGCTTACTCTCCGCCTACTGACCGAACACGTGATCATTATGGGAGAAGCGCTAGTCAGACGGGATTTAAACTTTTGTCGGCTGAAGATCCAAGTTTGGTCTGAAGATGAAAAAATGTACCAAGCACAATGTTCTCTCACCGTTCCTGATTTCTAACACACACTCACAGCGTTCGGCATGATCTTACGTCTGTCGGAGCAGAAACTAAAGCTGATGCTCTCCGTATGTTTTCCCGTCGCCTCCGCCTGTTCATATGTAATTTGCGTGAGCTTATTTTGTCCATTAGATCGAAAGATTAACCCGCCCATAGACCCTCCCCTCAAAGAAATCAGGACAGAAGTGGATAAAAGTGGACAAAAGAGACGGGTGTAAACGGGAATGTCTACTTGAGATCTGATCGACCTAAACGCATCTTAATATCAGGTGTAAACGGGGCCAAACAACAGTCAGGTCATATGCATTGCTACCCAGCTAACAAAAATATGTTCTAAGAACGTTTTGTCAATGTTTCCCATTAAGTTATGAAAACTGAAAACTGATCTCTGAAAGTTCAAAACGCCTATATTTCTTTTTAGTAGCTATGCGGACATCAAGGAAACATTCCAGTTTATCATTCTTCAAACAGTTTGGGAATGTTACTTTTGAATGTTCTGAAACCAGTAGCAACATGTATAACATGTGAAATGAATGTGTCCAACAGAAGAAAAAAAAAAGTTGTATAAATAATGTTTTTGCCCTAAAGTTTTGAGAACATTACAAAAGACCAGGGGTCTCATTTATAAAGCGTGCGTACGCACAAAACGGGGCTGGAAACGTACGTACGCCAGTTCCCACGCAAAGGTTGTGATCTATAAAAAACAAACTTGACGGGAGAATGTGCGCACCTTTAAGCAAACTTTGAGCTGTGCGTACGCACATTCTGGAGACAAAGGGAATTGGCGACACCGATGGTGAGCTGGAGTTAAGTGTCTTTTTGGTCACTTTTAGACAGAAAATCTAAAGAAAATTAAACATATACAGAAAGATAATACAAATATAATTTCACTCACCAAGCCTGTCACTTGAAGCAAATATCCATTCCTTCTTAAATGTCCGCGCCAGCGAGCGCGTTGGGCCGTTTAGTGAAACTGACGCAAATAACAGTTTAAATAAATAAAATAATGATTTAAACTAATGGAGTTAAGCACTTAAACATGAAGTCATTACTGAGAAGTTACAACATTTTTATATTCAAATTCAGTCAATAGAAATATTTGTTGTTAATGCGGTGTTTTTGAACACTTTTCCTCTGGCATGCTGTGTTTTAATGTTTTAACCACAGAGATAACTGCTTATCATGATAATACCAGATTGTCTGAGAAAATAGTTTCGTGCAAATAATGCCCAAGGCCTATCTGTTTCCATTAAAAGTATCAATTAAAAATACAATTCGGCCAGTGGAAAAGATTGAGAAAAACTTTCTCTGAAATGTATTTTACACTATTTGATTTATGTATTCAAAAACAAGGCAAGGATAGGCAACTACTTGATTTTTATTAATGTAATGTGTCTTGTACCGTTAAACGTTATCACGTGGATGAATAATCATATGCAAATGATATGCAGATGAGGATCTGCATAGTAAAACTAGGCGTTGTAAGCTCCATATATGGTTATTTCGGTGAGGAGACGCATGTGCGCACAATCTTCCGCTGACTGGGATTTATAAAGTGAATTCTGCGCAGGTTCTGGCGTACGAACGGTTTTATAAATCCGAATATTATTTTGCGTATGCCATTTTTGGCTTTCGGGCGCACGTACACTTTTAGTAAGGTTCCTACGCACAGTTTTATAAATGAGACCCCAGATATCTTTGAACGAACTTTACTGGAAGGATATTTATCACTTTGATAGGATCTTGTCATCATGTTAGGTCTGAGAACGTTCCCTGTAAATGCCTCGAAATACTCACTGCGAAGAACGTTTTCGTTCTTTGCTTTGGGGTAAAAAGAAGTTCGAAATGAGTGACCAGTGATGTACTGTAGTCCACGCTGCTGAGAACGACGTTTAGATGAATCTGTAAATATGTGCTGTGCGTTTTCCTCTCAATAACAAAATAAACGCACAACAGAAATGTCAGCGGTGAGAAAACAGCCGTTCAGAAAGCTTCTGATCATAGAGATGTGGAGATGTTTGCACCAGCTCTTTTTATACAGCACTTTATACAGTAGATTGTTTAAAAGCAAGCAGCTTTACAGTATTAATCATGAAAAAAAGTGTCAGAAAACATAATTTTCTTCTATCCACCTTATTCCTGACGACCTCACTGCGTTTGGAATTATGGGAGGCACTTCCGGTTTGGGGAACTTCCATTCAAAAAGGCTGAAACGAATCATTTCAAATCATAAGGTTGCCCTACAAATAAAGCAGATCCGTCAGTTTGACTGGATGAGCTGTCATCATGAAAATAACGTTATACTTGGTATTTTAATGTGACATGTTATAACAAGAATATCTACGGCAAGAGCTCTTTTCAATCGCTGCTTTCTTTTCCTCGTGATTATTTTCTTTTTTCCCTTTGCAATCTGCTGTACAAGTATGAAAAAGGACAACATATACTGCACATCTGTGGTCTGTTCTCCCGAATTTAATTTACTATATAATCCATTAATAATTCACTGGAATGCACGAAGAATCTCTCGTTATTCTCCTTAAATCCTCACGTCTCTTTCCAGGTTTGTTTTCACAGGTAAATGCAATTTATAATCTGTCAAAATAACGGAAATCACTTTGAAATAGTATCACGTAATGCTGAAGTTAATGAACATTTTTGATTAAGGCAGCATAAGTTACATAATACAGATATATATTACTACATATTACGCGCTTTTGGGGTTATTTGGTCTGTTGAAAGTATGCTTTTACACTTTTAAATTTCCTTTTAATGTTCAATGGTTGAAGGGTGAGTAGATTAATGTCATCTCACTGTGACACTTTTTTAACGTATTGCGTTCATAGAGCGAGCGTTTCACTGATTGTTTACAGCTTAATGGAAGTTACACCCATAATTCGCGCAAAGTGTCATATAAGGTGGAATAAGGTGGATAAAGCAGCTCTCTAGTGTGTTCATGTTTTTACTCGCGTTTGATTGTTTACATGTCAAAGAAGGCGGAGCCTCAAAGCCACACCCACCTATTACATCATCACCACAGACCAATGAGAGTTCGAAGGTGTTTACCAGTGTTGGCAAGCTCTTTCAAACTCTCAAAACCATCTTCGTTTTGGCCTGATTTTGTTGGAAATGACGTCACAGCAGTTCGTCTTCAAGTATATGAGGGCCTTCAGCTGGGTGTTCATCAAACGCAGCGTCAGAGTTTGTTTGTAAGAAGCCCTAAGTCAAACTCAAGCAGTTTGCAATCACATATAAAGCACTTGGTAATTGATCATGATGCACAACAGCATTCTTTCGAATTACTGATTGTCTCTAATATGACAGGGACTCAATTCTATCCCAAAAAGCTCCTGAATAAGTCTGCAATCAAGCACAGTCGCTCAAAGTGACACGGGTTCAGCCCTGAAGATTTCATCCGTTCCTCAAGTAGGATCTGAAACGTCTGTCGGAGATGATGACAGGCTACACCCACACACTCGCTAACAGCCAGCCTTTCAATGCTAATCAGTGTATTAATCACTAATTGCTTCCCCACGCACGCAGACTGCGGTTCCCCTGGAAGGTGAGGGTTCGGGAGGGGTTGATTGACAGCAGGTTCAGTGGGCCGCTGTAATCACGGGGGAGAACTCGCAGTTAGCATGCTAGCAACACGCTAATGACGCCGCTCGGAAATCAATACGCCCACTGAAATCAGACTCGAGTGACTCCTTCACTCCAGCAGGGATCTCTTAGGAGGAGTTTGTAAAATCTCGAGGATGAAGGGGTGAAACCTTATGCTTAATCACGTCCTGAAATTACGTCTGGAAAAAAGTCATTGGAAGCATCCATTTTCCCACCTGCGAAAAACACGATGCATGCGGTTTTTACGACAAATCATCATTACTGTACTGCAGATATCTCAAAATTACACAGTTGAACTGAACACACAGTATCTTTAGAAAAACACATGTCAACATTACAATATTGATCGTAAGTAAAACAAGGATTAGTGGAGTGCTTTTACAAGAAAATGAAATTTTTCTACTTTCCTTTCTAATTATCTGTGCAATTTAGCAGTTTCCCAGTGAAAATGTTTCTAAATTTTTTGCACGTCGAGAAAAGAATCTTTTATATTTTATCTTCTAAAATATGTCAACCATTATTCTTCTACTATATGTATATTGAAGTGAATTGAAAAAAAAAAATAAGTTCAATCATATACAGTAGTACTACAAAATAAATAAACATTTAAATGCAGTTTTTTTTTTGTATCATTCAGATACTGTTTTGAATTAGATTTCATGATTATATATTCCATTTTAATTTCAGGTAAAGTGTTTTTTTGTGACATTTTTATATATTTTAAATTTGTTAGTACATTAAACAAAATGAAAAATGGAAATGTTGCTTTAGCAAATATCTCAAAATAAGTTTAATTTATTTTATTTTGTATTTATTTTATACAATACAAATCTAAATCATAATCTTCAAAATTAAAAATGAATACATGCACAAATTTACTACAGTATATACTACGCAAAAGTCTTTTTTGAAATAAAAAACAACATATCAATGTACTTTCTTTAATAAAGTCCGCTCACACTTAAAAATACAACCGCTTTATACATAATATACAGTAATTAGACAATTATATTAAGTAATATTTTGCTATACAGGCATGGAAGCCCAAAAATGCATTATATTAATACTTCATTGCACCATTGCAAAAGATAAATAAGAATATATAGAACATTTTCCTACTAAAGTCACCAAGTCAGATGGCAATTCTGTAGTACTTTTATGGTGATTTAAAAAAATCCAGCTAAAAACATAGATGTGTACAATGATGTTTTTAATATTCCATATTCATATACTGTGGAATTTACATTGTACTGAAATAATACCATAGTAATACTGTGGTATTTTTGTATGGACTTCTTAAAACCCATGTGCATCTCTTATGTATTGATGCATATCAGGTTTAGTTGATGAGATGTAAACCTGTTGAGTATTTCCTCAACACAAGTAAAGTGCGCTAAACACCGCTAGGCTACAGGATAGGAAACCTGATCGCGAACACACGATGCTCGTGCAGAAACACATTACCTGGGGCCAGTTGCATAAACATGTGTCTTAAGAACTAGTATGATCAACTAGAAGTTAGTTAGGGGTAATCAGTCTTACTGTTCGGTGTCAAATTAGACCAATCTACGTTTTTATGTTACTGACTTTAAAAAGTTATTAACAATTTTAAAGAATAAAATTGGATGACTAACTTGTAAGACTAGTCTTAACAGTTTATGCAACTGGCCACTGGTTTAGTGTTTCCTCACTAAACAACTATCAGTTTTCATTTAACCTTGATTTGCTCACTGGAGTGTTCTGTGAGAGCTTGATCACAGAGGGTTTCTTGCTGAGAGTTATTCAGGGCAAAGCATGCGATCACGCAATCCACATCTCACACATCCAGAGATTTAAAGAGCCTGGATCAAACACAACACATGCATCAACTCCGTTTAACAATGTGTGCTTCACACGAAGAACGAAGAGCCGAATAATGGGACGTTTAATCTGATTAGCAGCGCAAAAAAACACTTGATTAATGAAAACAACTAATATTTCTGAAAAGAACCATTCGTTGAATGCTGCATTATAGGACTGAATATATAATGATCGCACAAAATTATGTTAATGAATACAGTATAGAAGTTACTATGGGGGACTATAATTTGAATAGTCACGATATATTTGTGGTCATTTTGCTGATGTATAACGCAAGCACATTTTAATGAGTGTTTGGCTATTAAACTTCATTAGACTAAAAAAATTTGATTAAAAAATGCGACTTAATTTTCATGAATCAGTTCGTTTAACCGAATCAGTTTAACTCTGATTCAATGATTCTTTCATTCAAACTCATTAAAAATTTATTTGCATGACATTTTGCATGTATTCAAATATAAATATAAGTAGGTGAACATTTTTGTTCAATATTGTTACTTTCAGACATTAATATTGAGATACACTAACATTCAAACGTTCGATTTGTATAATTTCACAAAAGATTTAAAATTCAAGTAAATGCTGTTTCTTAACTTTGTTTCATCTTGCGAAACAAAGTGTATCACGGTTTTCACAAAAATATGAACTGATAATATTCATAAATGTTTCTTGAGCATCAAATCATCATATTAGAGTGATTTGTGAAGGATCATGTGACACTGAAGACTGGAGTAATGATGCTGAAAATACAGCTTTGATCACAGGAATAAATTACACTTTACTATATATTCACATAGAAAACAGATATTTTAAATTGTTATAATATTTCACAATTTTTACTGTTTTTTTGATCAATTAAATGCAGCCTTGGTGAGCATAAAAGTATTTTTTTTATTTTTTTTATAAAACATTCAAATAAATCCCTACCAACCCCAAACCTTTAAACAGTGGAGAATGTATTGAACATCATCAGAGGATCATCAAAATATTAAGATATAATTACTTCAGCTTTATCGCCCAGTCCATAAGTGGTTCCCCTAAATTAAACCCTAACGCTCTTGTGTCTCAACTGCGATTGAGTAACTCCTTGTCATTTATCCATTCGTCTAATTCTAATCTCTGACTCTATCGGCTTCAGCGGTGAACAAGCGCGATCCATCACACAAGAAACAATGAGCGTGACTGTTCACCGATGGCATTTCTCACCGCGGTCACTTACCGTGTTAATTAACAACAAGAGTCCGAGTCTCTGAGGGACTGAGGAGCGGGCGTCTAGATTGAAGCCACTTCATTATCCTTTTGGGATTCAATAATTCATGCATTGTTGATAGTAAAGTTCTGGTCACTTACGGTGGCCTGGTTGATTTCGAGTGACCTTGTTTCTGTTTGCTGTGAGGGTTTAATCAGTCTGTCCTCAGTTGAAATCTCGAGGGAACCTCGCTGACAGATCATGATGTTGTGAGAGTCGATTATAATATAAAGAGGAGATTGAAATGAAGGAGGGAAACGTCGCCGTTTAGTTAAAATCACTGTTTTTGCTGGAGAACACCGTTTCTCTGGTTAATGTAAGACCGAGACTGGTCTTATTTGGATCTGAAAAGTATGAATAATTAGCCTTAACTAATGGCTAGTTGTGTGCAACTGACCCCAGATCGACATCACAAAAGTCTGTCATCAGACTCTTCCCATCAGATCAGTGATGCAGAAAGCGCTGCGTGACCCAGAGCATTCATACGCCGTATGCATGAATCAGGGCCGCCAGCAGAAGCCGTGACATTCAGAAGATACATACATACAGTGTCTTAATTATTTCAGTTGATGCACACAGAACATTTCGTAATATATATGCAGATTCTTGCAGTCCAATCTGTTTTTATGGGAGTCGGTCTTCGGTTATCTATTGAGAGATGGTTTATGGAAATGGAAATGGAAATAGCCATGCCTGGACAGCAGGCACATCGGTGACCAACCGGATCAAGCCCAAAGTCATAGTATGTTATCTTATAATTACTATAATGTTCGCTCGCAAATAGCATTTTAAAGAAGAGTTCATGCAAAAGTTCTGCCATGTTGCACCGAACCCAGGTTAGAAAGTGCGAAGCATGTAAAATATCAACGTTAAATTAACATAAGCTCAGTCGAATCCATCGCACACGCTTCCGACATGACCTTTAAATTCATAAACTTTAAATTATAAGAATGTAATGAAAGAATAGTTCATGTAATTTTTTTTATTCTGCTGTGTCATAACAAACCCAGATTAGAAATCAGATAAAATATGCAGCATAAAATATATGTGTAGATGATTTCATTTTTAGGTAAACTATTCCTTTAAATGACTTTTATTTTGTATTATTGAGTGCGAACCATGTAAAATATCAACGTTAAATGAATGAATGTTCTCAAACATAAGCTCAGTCGAATGCATCGCACACACTTCCGCCTTAAACTCGAATGTAATGAAAAGTAAGTTCATGCAAAAATGAAAATTATTATAACATCATGTTGCACAATTTAAAATGACAAACTACAAGAATCAGGGGAAAAAACTAACATAGAAGAATGGAAAACATGATCTGGCATGTAAATGATTTCATTGTGGGGTAAACTATCTCTTTAAATTCATAAACTTTAAATTATATGATCAATAAGTCATGACAACATATGTTTTCACATTCCTTTAACTCAGTGGTTCCCAATTCCAGTCCTCGTGACCCACTGCTCTGCACATTTTGTATGTCTCCCTTATTTGACACACCTGAACCAGATCATCAGCTCATTAGGAGAGACTCCATGAACTGAACTGAGTGTGTCAGATAAGAGAGACATACAAAATGTGCAGAGCAGTGGGTCACGAGGACTGGAATTGGGAACCACTGCTTTAACTCATCAAAATAAGTTATATATATGCAGTTATACAAGATTCAACTCATTTTTTAATTCATTTTAATGTAGTTTGTTGAAATGACTTAAACATCCAAGTTCATTGTACTTCTTATACATTTAAGGCATTTTTTTTAATTTATTTTTTTACAGTGAATATAATAAAATAATAGTTTATGCAAAAATAAAAATTCGTTTATTTAAATTTAAAGCGTCAAGCTCCAAAAAAATCTGAAAAAGTGCAACACAAAAAGTATTTTTTGACTGAAGTCTTCCTTTAAATGTAAAATGTCAGCGTTAAATTAATTCAGATTGTGAAACGCAGCGCTTGCACACTCTTCTCTAGGGCATGCGCTTGCTCTTTCTCTCGCCGCTGACATTCTCCTGCTTGTTTGCTTCTGGTCTGCATGAGGGACCTTTTATGATGTCATTTCTGATACGTCCCGCTGGTGGCAGAGACTGTACTGACATTTGACTTTGGCTCTGTAACTTCTCAGTGTCAAGTGTGCAGATAAGAGCCGTGACTTCATCCGGGCCGCTGACACCACAGGCCGGGCCTCGAACCACAGCAAACTCATGACTAAAGCCTGAGGAATTCCCACCGCATCACATATTCCACAGCCTTCTGGAGCCAAGGCAACATGAGCCTTATTTTACTAGACATTTAGATACTTTTTATAGCATTAATATATATATATATATATAAAAAAAAAACTTCTTCATTTGACTTTTTATTTTAGTCATTTTGTTGTTTTAAAATTATTTTTTTTAAATGTCTATTTAGTTTTTTTTTTTCTCCAGATTTTTAGTCATTTCAGTTATTCATCTTAAACTAACAAAACTTTAAAATGTTCATGAGGTTTACGGGTATATTATAGTTCATTTCAAAAATGATTATATTTGGCGTGTAACTTAATG
>NC_140228.1:2203079-2213079 GCF_951802725.1 Rutilus rutilus
GAGGCGAGAAAACAATTCCGGCATGTTGGGTTTTTGTTCGGTTCCACTGGACACAATGTGGGCTCTGCTGCCTTCCGGGCCGAGCGTCTCTGAAATGGTATGGAAATAAAGACTGGGGTTATTCTCAGTGCTCAGACTGAGGACTGACGTTTGGAAATCTGTTTAACCCCTCGTTGGTAGTGCAAGAACATTCATCATTATGGTTCTCAGTGTGATTGATATGGTTTCTTACTGGTCCAAATCAAGATTTCACACTCAAGTCTTTAAATTCTCAGCTAATTGAAGCTGTTTACTATACATGATGCACATGCGAAAAGCAAATTGAACACAACCGAATGCCATACTGCATTAAACCAAACTATGCAAGTTGGTCCTTGTCTTAACCTGTTTGTGACAAATCTTGCTTTGTATTTTTGCTTTTTTTTTTGTATGGAACATAAAAACAAAGTCCTACCCACCAGGGTTATTATATAAGTACTTATATATAAGTAATCAATAAAAAAACATAAACTAAACAAAATATAGAAATGTTTTCTTGGCTGAAATAAGTTTAATATTTATTAGGTAATAAGGTATAAGGTAATATTTATAACAACAAAAACTAATGAAAATGACAAAAGTGCATAACAAAACTAATTTTTATAAACTGAGAATATAAAATGAATAACTGGAAATAAATAAAAAAACCTGAAATAGGATTAAAGCAAAACCTGAAATTGAAAATTATTAAACCTAAATAGTAATATTCAAAAATAAATAAAAATGTCAAAAGTGCATAATAAAAAAAACTAAAATTAAGCTAAAATAAACATATAAAATTGCTAACTGGAAATAAATAAAAACTGTAAACAGAAAATAATTTTTAAACTAAATATTTTTTTAAAAAGCGAATAAAAATAACATAAGTGCATAAAAAAATTGAACCGAAAATATAGAAATAAAAGCTCATTCTAAATATTAATAAAACTATAAATAATTGTAAAATAGCACTATGAGTCATGAAAATATATCTACTGTGGTACAGCGAAACCTTTTCCGTAATTTCCTCCAGTGCCTGTTCTGTAGCGCCGTCGCTCAGCTCTGATAATAACCAAACCAGTAACGTGCGGTGAAATCTTGTCATGGGTAGGCTGTGACCTATCGATGTGGCATATATGTTTATATTCATTCAGTTAATGTAGCAACCCAAGTTCATATCAGGCATCATCACATCGCTGCCTGCATACAGCAAAGTCAGTCATATGTGAGGCTAATGCACAATCAAATCTAATAATCAAATTAATGGACACATCTATCTTATGACTTATACAAACAAATGTTTTGTGCGGGACACAGTAACGTTAAGAGAGGGAGGCGGCGCGGTGTCAGCGAACCGACAAGCAGCCTATCACTATTGTAGTTTGTATTAATGCCATGGTTCAACAAATAATGTAAAGGTTAAATAATAATTCACTTAGACTTTATAAGAAGCAATTGCGACTTTATTTCACACAATTCTGACTTTATATCTTGCAATTCTGACTTTATAACATGCAATTGCGACTTTATTTCACGCAATTCTGACTTTATATCTCGCAATTCTGACTTTATAACACGCAATTGCGACTTTATTTCACGCAATTCTGAGAAATAATGACAGAATTGCGAGATGTAAACTCGCAATTGTGAGATAAAAAGTCGCAATTATCTTTTAAAATGTTTTATTCTGTGGCGGAAACAAGCTTCCATACCTCCTGGCCTCTTCCTCCCACCCATCCTCCCTGACGCGTTATGGTAGGGCCGGCCCAGCTATCGGTAGGCGCCGGCGGTGCCGCGGTAGCCTACTCCTGAGAAAACGTTTTGGAAAAGACGGGCTATGGACCCAACCAACTCTATAGGAGGGGAGGGGAGAACTCCCTCACATGGTACAACCCATGCAGAGGCTGCGCGCTGCGGTGTCAGAATGCGGAACGTCCGAACGTGTGTAGCCTAATGTAACTAACGTGACAAATGTGAAAAAAGAAAATCCTCGACCGGCCCAAAAGTGAAGCGGCCCACCGGGAATTCTCCCGATTACCCACCCCGGGCCTGTTGACAGCCAACGCTAGGCGCCGCTAGATCGGGAAGCGCGGATTGAGTGAGAGCGAGTGGATCACGTGACATGAAGCAAGCTCGGTCTCTGCCTCAATGTTGATAATTCAAGACAGCATGAGAACTGACTGCGCATGCGCAAACCTACGTAAACTACGTTCTATGGACCAAAGAGGCACTGCTAACCTCTGCCTCAATGGCCATGGCCTTGCATTTCCTGCATGAAACAATGGTTTTAGGAGCAAACAATGGCAAAATGAGTATATTATATGTGTATTCCTGAACATTTTTGTTACAAAAATTTATATTTGGAATAAAATAAATGCAATTAATAATGTGGTGAATTAATAAAGTTCTTGGAATTAATAAATGTAATGTCAACATTTCCTTTGGTGAGGCACTGCCTACCCTGCCTACCCTGACCGCACGTCCCTGAACCAAACATCTGATCAGGTTTCAAGGAGCCACTTGTTGAAACTCTGTGCCATTGTTTCAGCTCAAACATTGCTGGGATTTCAGAGTTTCAATGTGCAGATGTTCCCATTGTGCTCGTGCTCCACACCGCATGCTTGAGCAGAAGAGAAGCGATCTCTCGTCCAATCATTCAATCCAGCGCAGGAACAGATGGCCCGATCTGCGTTAAAACACTCGCTCACGTTTACACTCTGCATAATAGAATCTGTTTATTTGCAGACACGTTCGAGAGCCACAGTCATATTCGTGTGTTCGGGTCTCAGACCAGCTGTCAAACACTGAGGAGTGTGTATCGAAACATTCGGATCAAACCCCAAACAAGGTTCTGATGTTCCATGGAAAGACAAAAACTAGCAGTGAAAATCTTAGAGAAAGTAACAGAGCAGTTGGTATTTTGATAAAATTATATATATTTTTTTAAACTAAGAATATTTTGTATTCACTCTAAAACATTTTTTTTGTTTTGTTAAGAATGTTCTGAGAACAAAACGTGAAGAATTTGAATTCCTGAAAAGAATGCTCATAAATAAACTTACACAGTAGAATAAACTCCAATTAAAACTCCAACATATCGTTCTAATATGCTGATTTTCTGCTCAAGAAATATTTTGGTTATTATCAATATTGAAAACAGTTCATATTTTTGTGGAAACAGTGATACACTATCATTTAAAAGTATGGTAGAATTTTTTTTATTCATTAAGGATGCATTAAATTGATCAAAAGTGACAGTAAAGACATTTATAATGTTACAAAAGATTCTATTTCAAATAAATGCTGTTCTTTTGAACTTTCTATTCATCAAAGAATCCTGAAAAATAACTGTATTCAAAAACTATTTTCAACACTGATAATAATCATAAATGTTTCTTGAGCATCAAATCCTCATATTAGAATGATTTGTGAAGGATCATGTGACACTGAAGACTGGAGTAATGATGCTGAAAATTCAGCTTTGATCACAGGAATAAATTACACTTTACTATATATTCACACAGAAAACAGCTGCTTTACATTGCAATAATTTTTCACAGTATTTTTGATTAAATAAATGCAGCCTTGGTGAGCAGAAGAGACTTCTTAATAAATCCAAACTTTTCATCTCAATATGGCAAACACTCTTGTTTCTCGGTAAAAAGCCCAAATGATCTGATCTGCTTTCCACTTTAGTTGGAAATTAGGATAAAGATCTGAGATAAAGTTGACACTTCAGTGAAACGCACCTGAGAACGCAGTCGGAATAACCCGTTCCTCTTTCCCCTCCAGCTGTGAAGTAAGCACTTGCACAGGAGGCTCAGGATGAGAAGATGGCAGCCATACTGTTTCCACCGGGTCCTGACAGTCTACACCGGTTCACTCGCGAGTCCCTGGCTGGAATCGAGCAGCGGATCGCCGAGGAGGAGGCCCGCAATGCCAAGGAGTACAAGGAGGACCTGGGAGACGTGGAGACGCCCAAGTCCCGGGCCGACCTGGAGGCCGGGAAACAGCTCCCGCGAATCTTTGGAGACATTCCTTCTGGACTGGTGGGCGTCCCTCTGGAGGACATCGATCCGTTTTACTTCCAGAGCAAGAGAGTGAGTGTGTCGTCCAGCATGATCTCAGGAAAATGCGTGTCTATAGCATGCAGTGTGTTTATCGTGCAATTTATACGCGAAAATGAGTTTTTATGTGCATATGTTTTTACTGGTGGAGGTTGAGGAGAGATTCCCTGATATGATTGTAAAGCACATATGGAACACAGTTACGCGATACACAGTTTTCGCGTGCATATGATACGCATTTTATTGCTACGCACTCACCACTAGTCCTACCCAAACGTATAATACATACGTACCCCACACCACTACTAAACCTACCCATTCGTATCATATGCATGTAAAAATTGTTCGCATATGAATTGCACGATTAACACAATGCACGCTATAGAGACGCATTTAGTGTGACCGGGTTGCCATAGCATAGACCTGTACATGACATAGATGCTATTTTATATATGTGACCTTGGATCACAGAACCAGTCACAAGGGTCATTTATACATAATCTGAAAGCTGAATAAATACGCTTTCCATTGATGTGTGGTTTGTTATGATAGGACAATATTTGGCCGAGATACAACTATTGAAAATCTGGAATCTGAGGGTGCAAAGAAATCGAAACATTGAGAAAATCCCCTTTAAAGTTGTCCATTTATGTTCGCGATATGCATTGCACATACAAATATATCCTCCTTAAAACTGCAGTGAACCAAAGACAGTCTCAAAAACACGCTTTGAAATCGCTGGTGTTTCTGACGTCACAAACTACCTTGTAACCAATCAGATCAACGTGTGATCGTCAACCAGTGGATCTCTGAGCTGAGTGAGTGAGTGGAGGCGGGGCTCATTTGCATATTCATAGAACCGCGCATACTAAATGAGGCGAGGGTGTCGAGTTACATTCAAGATATTTTAAGGCATGACGATTTTTTTTCAAGGAAAAAACTTTGAAATATTTAATTTTGGTGATTAAAGATGAGTTTTAAAGGATAAAATGATTGACTACACGGGGGCTTTAAGCAAAAATCAGATCTTAGGCAACAAACTTTCGATGATACCTTAAAATTAATTTCATAAAAGAAAAAAGGGTATACGGCATTAGAACAACAGCAGGATTTCTAACAAGAACCTTTTCTTATTGCAGTGCAGTGTACCATGGTACGAAAGGTGAAAGTTTGAGTAAAACAACACAATGTCAGTCAGTAAAGGGCAGCTGATGTATTTGCTACAGGAATAGCAGACCGATGAATAGCATGAGTCAGTGAGCCGCTGTTAATGCGACCGCTGCTGCGCTGGCTTCTCTCGCACACGCTCCTGCCTTCACAAGCAGACAAATCTCCATTTCTATGGATTTCAGCTAAAAGTTTTGACTCAAAACTCCTTTTAAATGCCATTTTCAGTGGGAAAATGTGCCCTGTTTAGACTTTTCTAAGCCGTTAAGAAAGATGAACTGACACTAAACAGGACTCCTTCTATTAAAGACTCGAACGTTTCGCCTCTCCCTATGATATTTTTGCAAGCCCACAGAGAAAAGAAATCATTAGAAATAAGTTTTGTATTTCTTAAGCCCCATTCGCACAGGATTAGTTGTGCATCCAGATCACATGACCTTACATAACAGCCACATCTAGACAATAATACTCAGACGTCAATAATAATTTAATAACTGTAACTAAAATATATATTGCCTATATCTTGTTAACTTTCAGTGTCCTGATCGTGAGCTTTTTTTATTTCCTTTTTTCCTGATTGTCACGATCAAGTTTCGTTTTCATTGTTCCCATCACTGTTTTCCCGAGTTCTTGTTGTTAGTTTGTTTCCATGGTTTCTGATTATGTTGCGCACCTGTTTCTGGTTTCGTTGATTATCCCTGTGTGTATTTAAGCCCTCAGTTCTTTCTGTTCATTGATCGGTGTCGTTTATGTGGTTGTGCTTACTTTTGTTACTTGTTTAATCATCCGTCGTCGTGCGATTACTACAGCCACAGCATGACATAAAATCGTCATAAAATGAGATATCATTCAAACTAGGGCTGCTCGACTATGAAAAAAATCATAATCACGATTATTTTGGTCAGTATTGAAATCACGATTATGTAACACGATTATTTCACATGACTTTGGGAACGTGTTGCATTTATTAAAAAGACACCTTTCAACAATTCTTAAAAAATTTAAATTTGAACATTCGATTGTACTTTTTGAACTATTAAAATAAATAATAATATAACAGATAATACTTCAATGAGTATTTTAATCATTTCCGCAGGTCTACCACTTATAATGCGGAAAATTCCCCCGCAAACATTGATTCACTTTAGCATGTAGTTTGTATGGGTAGCCTAAATTAATCCACACAGATTATAAAATCAAATCAATCATTTTAAAACTTTCTCCAAGACGCAATTCCACAAACCGTGTGAGTGTTCAGCGGTGCTGCGTCCTCTCTCTCTGTCTCTCAAACTGGGTTGGACAAGGCAAGCGTCGAAACTACACACTCGTGTTTAGGAGTCGGGACATGACGGAATTGTCACTTGCACAATCGGGCCAGCATTGCATCGTAACTAAAGTTGATCATTTTCACTTCTTTTTAAGTCTTATCAGTTTAAACATTCAAGCTGAGAGAGTTTAAGGCTTCGGGAGGGGCGGATGTGCGCGTGTCATTCAGAACACAAGACAAAATTAGAGCGTTCTTTCAAAACAGAACATGGCAAAATAATAGTTTTTACTCGATTGTACTATTTTGGTGATCGTTAGGAGCCAAAATTGAAATCGAAATAGAAATTCAATTAATTGCGCAGCCCTTATTCAAACACTCAAAATTCATTCTGTGAAAACCATTGTAAAATTGAACATTGCGTTACTATGGAACGGCTTTAACTTTTTAGTGGCACAATTTTTGTTATATCAACACGACTTGGTTAGACATGGCTTTGATTTCAAATGGCAAATTCTCTGAAAAAGAAGAATGAGAAGTCAAGTCATTTATTTATATATCACTTTATACTTTTCAAAGTAAAATTTGTTCAAAACTCAATTCAGTTCAAATGTTGGTTCTCATCGGACAGTGTCAGTGCAATTAAATTACTAATATTACTCATTCTAAATATTAATCAATTAACCCTTTTAAACCCATTAAATCACCATAAACAGGAAAATAACAGTGTTAATGTTGTAAAATTCATCAATCATGAAACAAAATCAATTTCAGCTTTAAAGCAGCTCTGCAGAAGACAATAGAGTTATAATTCAGCTCAATTCAGTTCAATGTTGATTCAGATCAGTTCCATAATAGTGTTGATGTTGCAAAGTTAATCAATTATAAAACAAATCAAATTCAGCTATAAAGCAGCTCTACACAAGACAATAGAGTTATAATTCAGCTCAGTTCAGTGTCAGTGTTGAAAAGTTCAGTTTAAATTTAGCTTGAACTGAACTTTGTTCAAAACTCAATTCGGTTCAAAACTTTTCTTTCTTATCCGAGAGTGTCAGTGCTGTTAATTGCTAATATTACGAAATAATAATTCTTTCAAACCCATAAAATCACCATCAGTACGAGTAGTGCACTATATTAGAAGTCTTCTGTATTCGTCTGACAAAAAGACAGAAATTTAGGTCGTTCACTTAAAAAAACCCTGCTTTTGGCCTTAGGCCTCAAATCTCATTCAAAGCCTTGAGAATCTACTAGATAACTCCTTTTGTGTTTTTGAGCAACACGAGGGTGAGTAGATGATGACAGACCTTTCATTTTTGAGTGAACGATCGCTTTAATATCATTTCCCATTGTGTTAGATGCATTGTGCGTTTATTTACTTCTTAATGGCGTAAAGCATTGTTTAAAGCTTGGCGGGGTTGGATTTCCCTCTGCCCTCTCTTTCTCGTTGTGTTACTCTCCAAATCTGCTCATGTGGACCTGCAGTTGGCAGATGATATCCCAGAGGAAATGTGAGGAAAGTGGAAACAAACACAGGCAAATATTTGACCTAGATGTTACATAAGAATAGAGAACATAAGGGCGGAGAAAGCAAGATATTTAGAGAGGTTACAAAGGCCACAGCGCTGAGAAAGACGCCGACTTGAGCAAAGACGCCGCGCGATGAAAGGGCTTCGTAGCGCTAAAACATGCTGACCCTGAAGCTGCCTGCCTGCAATTATTCTTTGCGCCGTGACTCCTCGCATTATTTATGTGATGGGGAGATGGCGTAAATCGAGGGGGCCATGAATCCTCGGAAACCGAAGGCGTGTTTGTGCAGCGCAGGGAGAGAAAGGCTCAACCGTGGCGACAGACGAGAGTCCCGCGAGAGACCCGACTCTCCCGCTGAGCTCTGTAGAAATGTATTTGCGTGTTGTGTGCACTCCTGAGCATTGCTTCCCGCTTTATCATTATAATTACTGTTTGTTTGAAAAATCCATTGATGTGCTCGTGCAAAAATGGTCCGTGGTAACCGTCGTCTGGAGGAAGGATGCGTTCAGTTAATCAAAGAATTCTAAAAATGAGATTGGAATGATTTGTGAAGGATCATGTGACACTGAAGACTGGAGTAATGATGCTGAAAATCACAGGAATAAATTATATTTTACAATATATTCACATAGAAAACAGCTATTTTAAATTGTAATAATATTTCACATTTTACTGTATTTTTTTTATCAAATTAATGCAGCTTTGTTGACCAGAAGAGACTCTTTCAAAAACATTAAAAAATCTTAAATCTTTGAAAGCTTTTATAAAAGTAATCTGGTAACACTTTACAATAAGGTTCATTAGTTAACATTAGTAAATGTATTAAAGCGTAACTCTCGCCAAAATGCAACCTAGGGTCTTTTTGTTAACCTACCCGAGGCAAACTTTCGTTTAAATAGCTTCAAAAATGGCTATTTTTAAAGCACTAAGAAGGCTCGACACAACATGAAACTGTGCTGGAAGTATCACCAGGGGCTCTACACGTGAACTCCAGCACTGAGAACATTGTTTGTGTACACAGAGTTTACTAAAAAGAAAGATTTTGAACAACTCACTGTAGCTGTTGTGGTTTCCGTCCGCCGGCATTTTGACAGTCAGAAATAGTCGATCTCTTATATGAGGATCCTTTTTCGTGCCCCATTCAAAAGGCAATTTGACCGAAAACGAAAATACGGTCAAACTTAAAAGTGGCGTTTCCATCCTAATTATGCTTTTAAAGAAAAGGTTAACAAAAAGACCCTAGGTTGCATTTTGGCGAGAGTTACGCTTTAACTAACATGAACTAACCATGAGCAACACATTTGTTACTGTATTTGTTAATATTTGTTAACGTTAGTTATTAAAAAATCCAGCTGTTCATTGTTTCTTCATGTTAGTTCAGAGTGCATTAACTAATGCTAACAAGATTTTAATAAAGTATTAGTAAATGTTGAAATTAACATTAACAAAGATGAATAAATGCTGTATAAGTGCAGTTCATGATTAGCTCATGCTATCTAATGTTAACTAATGAACCGTATTGCAGTAATGTAATGCTTTTTTCCTCTGCAAATGTGTTGGAAAGATGCATTTATATAATGTACAGTCTCATAATGCATAATGTAATGAACATTGGGCATCATTAATGAAACAGGAGCTGATTTTTGTGTGTGTGTGTGCATATCGTTCAATACACCTTTTACTGGAATTCCTTCTGCTCATATTTCATAAATGTTTGAGGTTCATGTTGTGTTTGATATTAAATGTCACTGGTGCTAACTAACCTTTCTCTTCTTTCTCTACAGACTTTTATAGTACTGAACAAAGGGAAGGCCATCTTCCGGTTTAGTGCCACATCTGCACTCTATATTTTTAGCCCTTTTCATCCCGTTAGAAGAGCATCAATAAGGATTTTAGTACACTCATATCCTTTCTGCTGTGGATTCTGTGCATGAACGCTATATGACAATACAGTATG
>NC_140228.1:2220579-2288079 GCF_951802725.1 Rutilus rutilus
CTTCTTCTGTGTTCAGTAGAAGACATAAATTCATACAGGTTTGAAACAACTTGAGGGCGAGTAAATGATGACAGAATTTAACATTTTTAAGTGAATTATTCCTTTAACACTTGACACGCGGCGTTGGCGAGTCAATTATGAAGTCTAACAATGCAATGTTCTGAGAACGTGAACGTAAACGAATGTGAACGCTGCTCGGGACAGTCGACTGGCCAGCTTGCACAGAAAGCCGTGTCTCAGACAGACATATTCACACAAATTTATGTCAAAAAATATCCTAGTAAACAGTCGGTAATGGCTTGAGTGAACAGAAACAGTTGATAAAGACAACACACGTGTGTCAGTTTCAGTATACTGGATCCGTGCATTCGCTCTTAAAGTGACAGCAGCCTAATATTCCTGCTGTTTGTGTTTTAATGTTAATCAAAAGGACAAAGAAAGAAATCACTCACTGCTCTTGACTGAATAACTTTTGAAATTTTAATAAGACTATCCAGTGTTATTTTACATTTGATTTTATTCAATATCTCTACCTGAAAACTACCATTACATGTCTTAAATAATGATTTAAAGTTATATCAGTTAGGCGAGTAGTTTTATCTGTGGTATCTAAAATGTTGGTGTTATGGCATTAAAAATTAATTATTAGTCACCGGCCATTGGCAGGTGTGGCAAAAAGTTAGTTTTAGGCCCTGGCTAATATAGCATTGTTATTTTAGTTATATATTATTATAGCATTTATTAATATTTGTGAATGTAGCTTAATCTTTTGTCATTTTTTTATGCATTTTAATTTCTTTTCATTTTAGTTTTTAGTAATTTTAGGACTTATTTCAGGTAGTCGCCTATTTAAATGTCACTTAGATATTTGTATTCTTTAAATTATAATTTTTTAATTAATTAGCAATTAATAGTTAACAATAACAAAACGGCTAAATACAGTATTTGCGAATGTAAGCGCTAAATAAATATCGCGTGAATTTGATAACTTGCTGTATAATCCAATGACATTCATATTTTAAAAGTGTAGCTAAAGTGTGTAAATACATTTTGCGGCCACTGTATGCAAACAGGAACATTTAGCATCTCACGGACAGGCCCAGATGGGAATCTACAGACTTTATATGCATCTTCCGCACTGAATTTGGAGAAAAATCTATGGAATTCTGGGATTCACACAATATATAGTAAATCAAACTAAGAATGCTTCTCTTTTATTGGTAGGTGAAGCATGAATGAGTGAATCAAAATGTTTTTGGGAAGCAGACGTGAGGAGCTTTGTGAAGGAAAGCCGTTCCAATTCTTCGGAACTCTGTGGAACTTTCTTCGGAACTCTCTAGAACTTTCTTCGGAACTCTGTAGAACTTTCTTCGGAACTCTGTGGCTGTAGATTCCGTGTGGGTCTGAACGATAGTGATGCGAATTAAAAAAAATGCACGTTTACACATGTGATGAGAGGTATGATACAAAGCGAAGTGAGATTCGACTCACGGATACACTGAGCCGAGTGAAACCGAGGAATAAACCAGCTTTGCACTTCAGAATGCTGCATCTTTCATCTCTCTGCTGGAGGGTCTCTCGCTCTGATGGTCAAAATGACGTGCTGGATTTCAATGGCCATTCTTGTCTTGATGACCACCAGTTCATCAAGCTTCGACTTGTCATTCATGTCACACGGGCTGCCGGACCGTGAATGTGCTTCACACCATGTGTGTGTGTGTCCTGTGTCCGTCATGATCTCTCTGTGTGGGGTTTTCTTCCATTCCTCACAGTCTGAACTCCTGTCCATCCCTTCGTTCTGTCTTCCGCCCAGGTACACGTTCACTGGCATTTACACGTTCGAGTCGTTGATAAAGATCCTGGCGCGGGGTTTCTGCATCGGGCCCTTCACCTTCCTGAGGGACCCGTGGAACTGGCTGGACTTCAGCGTCATTGTTATGGCGTAAGTTATCATTTCCTGCATTTTGTCAAATAAATGACCTCTTTGACCCCTCCATGTGCAAGTCACCCTAAAAACAAAGAGAGATATTATTAATTTCACTTAATTTCACTATATATAATAAAAAAATAGACATTAGCACATCACAACACTGTTTATTATACGAAGTTGTAAATAAAAAAAAACTATTTCAGTCTTTCACGTTTAATTCGATGATTATTTGTGAGATTTATATTCAAAATTTGTTTAAAGTAAATTCTACACCAAATGTTTGTCAGTGTATGATTTTGCTCTGGATTAGACCCTAAAAACATAAAGAACTATTTTTTTTTTTTAAAGAGAGAAATTATTATTTTATTTAATTCACTATAAAAAAAATAGACATTACCAACATTATTGCACTGTAAAAATATTTTACAATGTTGTAAATAAAACAAAGATTATTAAAGTTTTAAAATAAAACTTATACTAAAATATATTTTAATATATAAATATTAAAATATACTATTTTAGTCTTTCTACCTCAAAATTTTATGTTAAATTATTAAAAAATAATAAGTATATTTTTTTTCAGTGTGTAATTTTACACTGGATTAGACCCTAAAAACAAAAAGAAAATATTATTTTTAATATAATTATTATCTAATTATTGCACTTTAAAAAAATATTTTGTAATTTTGTACGTTGTAAATAAAAATGATTGGAGTACGTTTTACAGGAAAATACTATTTCAGTCTTTCTACATCAAAATTTTACATTTAATTAAATTGCTGTTTCATTGAAATTATTCGTGAAATAACTTTTTTAAATAGTTTAGTTTTAATAGTATCATTTTTCTTTTCAGTGTTTGACTACTCTGGATTAGACCCTAAAAAATCATTATTATTTTATTCAATTCAGTATTTTATCTAAAAATAGACTAGATTATGATTTTCCATTACCGTAATAACGATTGGCTGCTGTAGGACGCAGAGCAACAGAGATAATAATGAAACAATAAAAGCTGATGCTGTTATTTTCAATAGGCTGTAATAATCTAATCTCAACCGCTTGACCCGTCAATGAGAGAACTGAGGAAGGAAAGACGTCCATATTTGTGATTAATTGTTATGAGGGGTTGCGTGTAGAGGAGCGCGAGCACTTACCCCGTCCTTGACCCGAATCC
This sequence comes from Rutilus rutilus, assembly GCF_951802725.1. Taxonomy (NCBI): domain Eukaryota; kingdom Metazoa; phylum Chordata; class Actinopteri; order Cypriniformes; family Leuciscidae; genus Rutilus; species Rutilus rutilus. The sequence goes on from NC_140228.1 coordinate 2,223,684, forward strand.
CAAAACACACGTCGCCATGGCAACTGAGGTGAGCGTGGATGTGGACCGATTCCCGGGAGTCGAGCATCATATCGATGTGTCACTGAGTGCCGTTCACATCCAATAATCTCATTCTCACCTCAGTTACTGCCTTGTTCACTAAAAAAGAACATTTCAAATCTGAAATATCCTGGGGAATAAACTTTTAAAGATGCCTATGCACAGAGAGAAAAAGTTAAAGTTATTTTTTAATATTGTTTTTCTTGGTTTTAGTCTTATATATATATATTGCATATTTTTTTAACATTTATTATAAATATAAAATACAGTATTTATTGTAGTGTTTAATAATTTACAAAACTGAAGAAATTAATACTTTTATTCATCAAGGACACATTAAATTGATCAAAAGTGTCAGTAAAGACATTTATAATGTTACTAAAGATTCTATTTCAAATAAATACTGTTCTTTTGAACTTTCTATTCATCAAAAGTCATGAAACATAAAAATGTATCACGGTTTCCACAAAAATATGTGTTTTTAAATGTTTCTTGAGCATCAAATCATCATATTAGAATGATTTGTGAAGGATCATGTGACACTGAAGACTGGAGTAATGATGCTGAAAATACAGCTTTGATCACAGGAATAAATTACACTTTACTGTATATTCACATAGAAAACAGATATTTTAAATTGTAATAATATTTCACTATTTTTACTGTATTTTTGATCAAATAAATGCGCAGAAGAGACTTAAAAAAACTCAAATGAAATGGTATTATTTAGCGAAACACCTGTATGCTGGATTTGTGAATCTCAGCGTCTCAGTGACTCTTACAGTGATGAAGTGCTTATTTCTCGCTGCTCTTTACGGCTTTATTCCTCAAGCTTTAACAGGCCTGTTGTCCTTGAACCGGGAGTCTGACGACGTCAGATGGACCCTCAGGCTCCGCCGCTGCAATAAGTCACGCTTGTATTGGGATGTTGACTTCATTAAACCCAGACGGATGACGGCGAGCGGATAAAAAATAAACACTTACTGCCGAATACCAGGTCTCTATAGAAACAGATCAGCCGTGCTCAAGCGTCGTACGTCAAGCGTAATCATATTCTAATGTGATATAGTGTATCTTGGAGACCAGCAGCTCAATGTACAGTAATTTAATCAGGTTAATGATCAGAGAGGATTAAATTTGATATGGAAACAAAGCCGCCAACGTTACACGACTTCATCCCGTCTCTCAAAATCAAGGCAGCGTCTAAATCTGTGACGACTTAAAGGGACAGTTCACCCAAAAATACAAACACCGTCTTGTTTTCCAGTATAAATATCTAAACATTGTTAAATCAAGATTACTGGAGAAGTGAAACGACACAAGATTAGTTTTGTTTTCTAAAAAAATTATCAAAATTAAGGGTTTTTGTTTGAAACAAGAACAAATAATTAGAAAAATTGTCTTATTTTCTGACCCATTTGGTAGATATTTGTTCTGCAAAATACATTAATAAAAAAAAAGAAATATATATATATATATATATATATATATATATATATATATATAAATGAAAGCATCCAAAATAAAACACTTACTACAAAAGATGATATATATATATATATATATATATATATATATATATATATATTTTTTTTTTATTTATTTATTATTATTATTATTATTATTATTATTTTATTTTTTTTATATGGTATTGCTGCATGTCTTGTGATTGCAAATTAAATTTAATTATTTTAAATTAATTTAATTATTTTAAATTAAAAGCAACCAAAAATAAAACACTTAATACATAAGATTATATATATATATATATATATATATATATATATATATATATATATATATATATATATATTATTATTTTTAATGTTATTCCTGCATGTCATGTGATATCAGAGAACTGTGAACATGCAAATGTGTTGTTAAATTCTTGAAATATTAACTTAAGTAATCTTTTAAGCTTTTATATTTTATATTTTTTAACTCAAAGGTCACAAACAAGTCTGGAAATCCCTGAAAGCTTTCTGTGAATTTATGTTGCTATTTTGCTAAATAACTTTATGGTTCTATTCATCATCAATATTCACTTTGATTGTATAGAAAATAATAAATCAGTAACAACAAAAAAATTGTGTTCCACAGAAAGAGCTAAAGCCATTTAGATTAAATAATAATAATAATAATAAAAAACAAATATTTATAATAATAAATAGATTATATACTATTTATATATTTTTTTCTTAAACAATTCTTTGGGTGAACTATTCCTTCCTTAAATATATATATTTTTTTGGTAAATTATTTCTCTAAGGGAGTAAAATGTACAACATCACATGAGGTTGTTTAGTTTCCTGACGCTTTAATTTTCTCCCTTGTTTCTGTCTTTCAGTTGTTTGTCCTTTTTATCCATATAACTGTAATTTGATTCTGCAGGTTTCTAACTGAATTTATAAAAGTAGGCAATCTGCAAGCTCTCCGAACGTTCAGGGTCCTCCGCGCTTTGAAAACTATTTCCGTAATTCCAGGTAAGACGTTCCTGAATCTGTGCGCAAGGAAAACAGTTTAGTGTGTTGCTCTCTGTCCAAGTCCAAAAAAAAAAGATTAAAAAAAAAACAGCTCAGGAGTTTTCCTGCATCCGGTTCTTCCCGCGTTGTGTTCTCCAGTCATCTCTTTCCCAGCTCCTGAAACTTCCCAGCATTCCTGCTTCATTCTCCGCTGTGTTGTTGTTTGCCTGTTGTTGGTGTTGTTGTCATTGTCTGTGCTCCAATTCTCGCTTATTGCAGATATGTTACTGAGTTTGTGGACCTGGGCAATGTCTCAGCGTTACGGACATTCAGGGTTCTGCGAGCACTGAAAACTATCTCAGTCATCCCAGGTGAGAGGCCGACGAACGCCAAGGCCTGCAGTGCTAATGGATGACCCAAGCATTTCCAAAACTCTCTTGGAAACATGCAGAATGTAGAAAATGAGACTTTTGAGATGGACAAAAACTGAAACCAGCCTGTTTAGCCGCTTTAAGTGGACAAAGCCTCTCTAAAACCATCAGACCAGACCCGTCTTACCACTGCAAAAAAATTATTTCCAGTACAAATATCTAAACATTCTTAAAGTCCCCCTGTAGTCAATGATTGTTTCCTTTATAACTCATCTTTGATCACCAAAATGACATATTTAAACTTAAAATAGCTTAAATGTAACTCGACACCCTTGCCTCATTTAGTATGCGCGGTTCTATGAATATGCAAATGAGCCCCGCCTCCACTCACTCAGCTCGGAGATCCACTGGTTGACGATCACACGTTGATCTGATTGGTTACAAGGTAGTTTGTCACATAAACAACATTAAAAGCTGGATTCTCACCACAGGGGGACTTTAAATGAGCCTACTTCTCAGTTTTCCAAGCAACTGCCATAGAGTCCGGTTCTGAAAGTATACAAATCCATTAATTTTCTCCATAAGGAAATTGATCTTAACTTATTAACCTACTGTGAGCTAAGGGTTGTGAATCGATGGTATATGCTATTGCTGGAGCCATCAGTCCACATTATTTCAACTTATTTTTTAAATAATCATGTCTAACTGCTGAAAAACTACATTACCCATGATGCTGTACAGAAAATTCCTCCAATCAGAGAGCTGCGGTGAGCCAATAGCAGCAAAATAACTCTTAAGCTCCGCCCACTCTGATGAAGCATGCAAATTATGTAATCGAGTCAGTCTTGCGATGCTGTTAAAATACTTTGATTTTGATTTTGATTTGCAATGATTCATGGGATTGTAGTTCGTTGAAGCCATTAAGTACACAGTCTAGTATTTTTTTTTTTTTTGGCTTAAATGAAAGTTTATAACGATGTGATTCACCTCGTAGCTGGTTGGTTTGGTTATATTAGTTAGCACTTTAACTGAACTTTAAGTCCCTATGGAAAAAATGAATGGAAGAAATGCTAACGGAACGGACGCCAGGCCCTGTTGCTCAGTCAAAGCTGTTAACGTTAGACACTTAAGCGGCTAACTGCAGGCACAACAGGTCAATCACACACACAAGTGAAATGACATCAGGGTTGATGGTTCGAGTTACCGTTACCTGTCCGCGCTGGGTTCAGTTCACTCACCCCAAGAGTCTCATTGCACCGTGGTGGTTGACATGTTAAAGGCATGGGTAGATGTAGAAGAACATGACTTTGCATGTTGAGCCAATGATCCGACGCTTCTTATGGAATTAGAAATACAGCTATACACATGAAAGTTAAAAACACACACATATATATATGCTTGTATATTAAACATGCATGTAAACTCCGCATGAAAAGTGCAGGTTCTGGTTCCACAGAAGCGTCTGTTTTGAACTGTCACATTTTGTGTGCTTCCCGCACCCACAAATGTTTGTGAAGACAGACCTAGATGTGTCGTGCCGTGCTTGTGTTTTAATGTGTGTGATTGATGCATTAATGATGCGATCCAGGGTTTGGCAACATTCAGAACTGTGTTAGTTTGATTTAAATTGGCAACAATTTACTGGAAGTTGAATTAGAATTTGATTGGGAAGAAATACTGAATTGCAATGGGAAAAAAATTACTTGGTTACACTTTATATGAAGGTGTTACAGTGTAATTATAAATGTAAGTACTGTGTAAAAATAATGAACATACTTACTAGGGTTAGGATTAGGGTTTGGTTTAGGGTTAGTTGCATGTAATTATGCATAATTTATGAAAATGTAACAGTGGAATAGTTTGAAAAATAAATAAAAATATATTATTAATATATTATTTTCATATTCTAGAGCATTTTTCAACATAAAAAAAAAACGTTTTCTTATGCACTTTCAGCTTAATAATTAAAATATGTATTAGACTAAAATAAATGAAAAATATATCAAGAATTTTTATAGTTATTAAAAATAATAAAATGTACAAAAATAAATATTTTTTAAATATTATTATTGTTAATAATACATTATTATAAAAATTATACAGTTTTCATGTCACCCACACCTTTTCAACTTAATGTTAAAAACAATAATTATACATGTACTATATAATAAAAATATATGTATATATATATTTCAATGACGGTTCTGAATTCTATTTGCTTTCTCAATTCAAATTCAGTCTGAATTTTATAGTCATGCTCAATCAGATTTTGAATGGTGCTCAACCCTGATCTAATGAAATGACAATTGCTTTGATTTGATCAACCACAAATTAAAATAAGTGCAAATGAGCACATCATTTCCATTCAAACTCAATACAGCCCGGCTGAGCGTAAGGATCAGCTTCTGATCTGCTGGTGTGTCTCGCTCAGGCCTGAAGACCATCGTCGGCGCGCTCATTCAGTCGGTGAAGAAGCTGGCGGACGTCATGATCCTCACGGTCTTCTGCCTCAGTGTGTTCGCTCTCATCGGCCTGCAGCTCTTCATGGGGAACCTGCGTCAGAAGTGTGTCCGCAGCACCTCACACTGTCTCAACACCACCTTACCTTCATACAACAACAGCACTTTCTTCTGCAATAACAGAACCTGGCCCTCGCTGGAGGATTTCAACAATAATGAAGGTCAGTGAAGCTCAAACACTGACTTCCTCAAGTAGATCATGTGTATCTAACATGTGTATGTCGCTACACTGCAAAAAGTTATTATTGGTTTAACACACAAAAGTAAGTTACCTAGTTGCCTTAAAATTTTTAGTTCGTTGAAATAAAAAATTTGAGTTAACCCTTTAGATCCTGAAGCTAAAATAGGTGTTTTTCACATATTTAGATTTTTTGGACTGTAAAATTCTAAAACAATCTTCAAGTTCAAGGTGTCATCTTTTTCAGAAGAAAAATAGCTTTCAACAAATTACAGTTATTGACCATTATTGTGTGTGGTGAGTTTGTAAATAGAATTTAAATAGACAAAAATTTTAAAAACAAGAATTTTTTTACTGATTTTTGTTTCGAAAAAAAACAGAAAAATCACGAACGAAAGAAACTAACACTTTGGGCGCTTGTCTGAAGTTTAAAATCATTGGTTAACCGTAAGCCAATCACATAACGTTTGGTTATGTCGTGTGTTATGCGCCGGCTCAGCCGCATCGAACTTCCACTGTAAAAACAAAAAATGATGCGAAAACAAAACCATCGAGCGAAATACCGGAGTGAACATGGCTGTGAACGACTTTTGCAGATTATGTGAAGTAAATCTACGCATCCACGGTACAATCAGCGTCTACGTCACGGCTCTCAGCCCGCCCTCTGTTCGTTGATTGGCCGGCTGTTTTGAGGCCGGAGGAAAACTGGGAGATAGGTCGCTATCTCAGACTGAGTACAGAAGCGAACTGAAATTGAGCGGAAGTACGAAGTCTGACGTAGTCAGGCTACATGTTGTCTACTGTCAGGGGCGATCTGAATGGTTTTGATAGTGCAAACGGTTGAAGAGTTACGGTAAAATGAATCCAGCTTGCTGGTGTGTGTCGGGGACGACACAGCCGGTTCTAAAGGGTTAATGCAATGAAGGAGATTGGGTTAATTAACATACACTCAAAATATTATGTTATCTGAACTAAGTTGATTTGACAAAAGATAAAAAGTTGTGATAACAAATCATGAAAATAATTTTTTCCAGTGCTGTCGCTCTAATGTTATTGGTAGACTGCACGTCTGGCCATACCTATAGAAAATACCATCACAAGTGATATATACAACTAAGATATCACTCTAATTTGACTAGGAATTAGGCTTAAAAGAATTAAAAGTATCATTATGCTGTTGGAGAGTGCTGTTATATTATCACAGCAGTGTTCAGTGGATTAAATCATTTACTAGATTAACGATCGATCAATCAACAAATTAAACTCACTCATACTGTCATAAATTACTGAAGCGTCAGTCGAATTTGACAAATAATCAATTTTCTTGTCCCTAATAGTCAACATAATGCAGGGGAAACTGTGCAGAAGTGCTAAACTTTAAACACACGAACTTTCAATGTATGAATCAAACTCATACAGCAGTTTATTTTCCATGCATCATTTTATTTTATTATATCCATGTATTGTGGTTACGGTCTAATCATACAACACAGTGAGTCGCTCCGGATCTCTGTTGTGTCTTGCCAGCACTCGAGACTCGAGACGGGGACGTGAGCTCCACTGACAGTCCCTCTAATTGGTTGTTGCTCGCGAAATTCGCTTCTCATTTGCATAAAGTTAACATTTAGTTTTTTCCAACAACACGGACAGTATAATCATCAGAGATGCACGCGATTACATTTAGAGATTGTTTCCAAATGCACCAAGCAAAGATATCCTTTCAATTTTATCGACTTTTATAAACCCAGCCAATATAATCTAATGAACACATCCAAAATAAAATATTAACATATATATATATATATATATATATATATATAACAACTGCAAAGCTTCTAATTTGTGAACAAAACGATTTGCACACTAAATTCAGCATAAACTCCGGCACAATCTGCATATTTGTAAACTCTCAAGACAGACGTCACATCCCGAACCTCACAGCGATTGGCTGCCGACTGCGTTTTCCGCTTGATATTTGCATAAAGTCAAGAATTGCACAACCTTTTTGATGCTCTCGGCCGCTCTCAACGCTTTCTCCGGTCCGCTGTCAATCCCAAAATGCACTGTGAAGCTCGACTTCCAAAGGAATGAACTGAAAACGCTCGCTCTGTGCCAGTGGACACACACCGTTAACTTTGAATGCTTAGCAGAAACATTAGCTTCATCTCACGCATCAGGCGTGTGGCCGGACAGTTGCTAAGGTCTTCTGAGTGGGTTTAACACGTAAGATTAGACTTAGAATAGAGTAAAAACTGCTTTAAAGCGAGATTATAGAGCTATGAAAGTGACTGTGAAGCATTCTGGAGACTTTAGTAAAAGTCTCATTACTTTCTAGAAGAAACCATTGAAATTTAAAAAAGTGTGTCTTTTCTATAATCCAGATTTTGATATTTACTTATTGTAGGCCTGTTTATTAATATTTTGAATTAGCTTTCATTTTTATAATTTCAGTGTTCAGTCATTTTGTTATATGCTTTTTTTCTTATTTAGTTATTTTTAATTTTAGAACTTCAACTTAAAATTTAAATTCTAAAAAGTTTTTCTTTAAATGTTTAAGTTTTTTATTTAATATTTACATTTAATTTTATTTCAACTTTTTTATTATAGCTTTCATTTTTGTATTTCATTTTTAAATTTAAGATTTATATATTTATTATAGTGCTTATATATTTATTTTTAATTCTTATTTAGCTTTAATTTGTTTAGTTATTTTTCTTTTATAACTTCAACTCAAAATTCATTTTTCTTTCTTTTTTTTTTTGCTCATACCATTAAAAGGTAAATTGGTCTAATTAATTACGATAAGTAAGTCCTTGACTAACTGCTAGTTGGTTTGACGAGTTAAGACTCTTAACATGATGGCTGTGTTTATGCAACCGGCCCGTAGTTACATAATCACACTTGTTTGCTACTTACAATTAGCTTTGATTGAATGAATACTTCAAACACCGTCAACAAGAGATTACCAGTTGACTAAATGACCTGAATGAACCCTGCAGCCTCTGTCACATTGATCACACATTGTAATATGAAGCATGTTGATCATAATTCTTCACTTAGATGACTAGAGTCAGAAGAGTCGACGTCTAAGATGAGATTCAGTCTTATTTTGGGTTGGTCTCATTTCATTAGAATAGCAATTAGGACAGAGCTGGCACTCGATAAGTTGACCCGCAGAACACAGATGTAGGACACAGACAGAAATAGACAAGACTTTCTCCTGATGTGCTTCGTCATGGTGTTCATGGTCCAAAACACAGAACCAAAACACTCCTCCTGAGTTTAAAACACTCGACAAACCACTGCTAATGGAGTTTGACAGGTCTGATGGACTTGATGAACCAGTCTGCAAAATATTCATCTAAATTAAGTGAGCTTAAAACAAGAAAATATATTGGCCAATGGGGTCGAGATAATAATCTTAATTCAAGGGGGAAACTAGTTTATTATTCTGACTCCATTGGCAGATATATGTTATTGTTTTAAGCTAAAATCATTAAACGAGACTTTATCTGAAGTCACTTTGCTTCTTAAGTAAATGCATCTTGATTTGATAATGTTTAAATATTTTGGACTGAAAACCAGACACAAATACTGAGGAAGAAAATCAGTTTTTGCAGTGTATCAGCTCGACTCGATTTGATTTTGATCCAAAAGCTTGCGATTCTAAATCTGATATCGATTCATTTGGATATACTGCATATCAGGTACAGATTAAAAAATATATATTTTATAAAATTTATATTGTATAATTTTACTTTTTTATTTTATTAAATTGACTTGTATAGATCGTCTTAATTGTATAAATTTATAAAAAATAAATCAAATGATTTGTATATGAACATGTAATAATAACATTCTAATAATATTATTTTTATTGACTTAAATATATTTTTACTCCAGTTAGTTTTTTGAAATACAAACGTTGTTTCGTAAACACTTGTTTTCATAACGAATTCCTGACCTCAAGTTTTCGATTCCCAACCCTATATAAAACTGATCGATTTTGAAAGCTCAGACTTTGTTTCATATCAAAAGCATGAAAGCTTTGAAGATGTCAGACGCTACAAAAAATGTTTCGTTCGTTCATCAGCTAAAAACAGCATAGACTAAAAGAGAGACTCAAATTGATTAAAAATCGAGATATCTACATTTTTAACCCAACCCTAATCAGGAGTGTGTGTCCCGTACAGCGCCGTAACTCGCCGCTTCACTACTAAAGTACGACACATCGCTGAAGAAACTAGCGAGTCACGACTGTTTCCCGAAACCAAATTGTCGCAAAGTGGTCGTTCAACCACGTTAGTTAATGACGTCACGCATGTGGTCTGGCGCGGATTAATGCACAGGCTTGCCTAGGCTGCAGCCTAGGGGCCCCACGTGTGCAGGGGGCCTCGGATTGGCCAGACAATTTTTTTTTATATATTTACTTAAGCGCGAACCAGGCAGGGAACGGCGCCAGGATTCCAGTTTGGATGGGCCAGACCAATTGTGAACGTTAAATTAAAAACGTTATCCAATCATTGTTTAACCTAATAAAAATTACTAATATACTGTTAAATTATCTGTGAGTATACATAATAGCTTGATGCTCTTAAAATATTTTGTTGCATTGTAAAAAAGTTCGGTGCATAGGACGGACCTATCCGCGATCGCTCTCCATGGTTCTGACCAAAGAAGAGCGCTTTGAATCTCCATTACGCATCATACCTGGGCTGCGTTTCCTGATAATGTTGTCTCTTAGCGCGCTACGAAGACTCTTAACTTAACTAAAGGTATACTACCACTAAAGGTACACCATTGCTAGGCGTCTTCAGGGCTTTCATCCACTCGCGAGGCAGAGGCGCTGGCGCCCTCCTAGCAACGGCGCTTGCCGCGCTAGCACCCTGGGGTGGCAGAGACGAAGATGTGCTAGGTGATGTGGATCTAAGCTCTCCTTCATCTCCTGGTTGCAGCGATGACTCCGAGACTGTAGGTGCGCGTTTAAGGTAGCCTACCTAAACAACGACTGTTGCAACAGGGGTGAGGGCTGGGTTGGAAAATATGTGACGTCATTGTTATTTAATTTAATTAATGTTGATTATGAAAGTACGGAAGAGTATTAGGGCCAAGCAATAATAAAAAAATAAAACCATCTCGAGATTAAAGTCTTTATAATGCGAGATTAAACTCGTTAAATTTCGAGAAAAAAGTCGAAATACAATCTTGAGAATAAACTCATTACATTTCGAGAATAAAGTCGTTGTGTTTCGAGAAAAAAAGTCGAAATGAAATGTAGAGAATAACGCATTCGACCAGAGTTCATTGCATACGAGGCTGAATCCAGTTACTTATTCGTTTGTTAGGCTACTTATTGACGCGCGGACCTCCCTTTAAATGACGCGACGCTTCCTTAAGCACCCTGTGTGTATGGCATTGCTCGCACCAAGCTCTGTTAGAAATGAATGAAGAAATTCTGCATTTCTCAGCCATATGTAAGGGCGCGTTAAATCCGACTAAAGGGAGTAATAGAGCATATATTGATCTAGTGGAAACCGAAATATTGGCACAAATTTCTGTAGGCTACCGTTTTTTTTTATTATTTTTTTTTTATGGACCGTTAAAGTTTTAAATGGGACAAACAAATTCAGAGTCGCCTTATTGCGCCATCATCCCTATAGTTGTGCATTTTCTAGGCCGCATCAGAGGGTGCGTTAAAGTGGACATTATCCCATTATAGAAGAGCTGTTGTCTAACGAAATCCAAATTTTAAGCAGTCTTTACTGTGGAATTATTGTTTTATGAAGCTTTGAACTTGACACATTACACAATGCGCAAAGAGCAGTCTTGCATTTTCTGCATAATTCATGGCGCTGTTTCTCACCCGCCTATAGGGTGCATTAAAGTGGACATTATTCCATGAAAGTACAGCTCCTCCTCTAGCCGACCTAGACGGCTTTGTTACTGAAAGAAAGTCTAAAATATAGCTTGACTAAGTGATCCAACTCTTCCATGTCCTCTATCAGTAGGCTATGCAATGAACACTGATCGAATGCGTTATTCTCTACATTTCATTTCGACTTTTTTTCTCGAAACACAACCACTTTATTCTCGAAATTTAATGAGTTTATTCTCAAGATTGTATTTCGAGTTTTTTTTCTCTCGAAATTTAACGATTTTTTTTTCGAAACACAACGACTTTATTCTCGACATTTAATGAGTTTATTCTAAAGATTGTATTTCGACTTTTTTTCTCGAAATTTAACGAGTTTAATCTCGCATTATGACTTTAATCTCGAGATGGTTTTATTTTTTTATTATTGCTTGGCCCTAATCCTCTTCTGTATGAAAGTGAGCATGCAGCATGAGAGAGATATGATACATCATGAGATGCGCAATATGTCTGGAGACATCGGTAAAACATTTTGACCACTTCATTAAGTTTTGTTTTGTAGTCTCTTTTTTAAAAGATTTTCGTTTTGTATAAATTGTATCTTAATTTTGATCAATGTTTTATCATCCAATTGCCTGTATTTAATAAATAAGAAGAAAATATATAACAGACAATGTAATAAGGCGCCGACACACGATCACTTGCATTGCACGTGAACTGGAGGGCGCCGAAACTCAGCTTGTGCCTCACAGATTTGAGAAATATAGGCTATCTATTATAGAAAGCTTGAAATGTCTACTTTTAAACAAAAATATTCAAAACAAATAGGCTACTCTCTGAATATGTAATCCATATGAAATGTGCCTTTCTCTCTGGCGTTCATGGCGAGACCGCATCGTCAACTTCATCTTTGCAGCGACACAGAAAACACCAGTTTATTAATAAATAATTAAATGTCTCCTTGCTATTTTAGACACATTCATAATCATTACTTTTACCGGTTCTTTGTGGCAAGCTTTATGCATGCGGTTGTGCGCTTGAGTGCAGCTATATATTAGGCCTACGTAAACGCTCATTATAGCCTAAGTAATTAAATTAATATAAAGGGGCGAATTTTCCACGAAGGCTTAAATGAACAACTTCTAGTCGACTAGAAAAAAATTTAGTCTGAGGCAGCCCTTATTCCACATATTTTCGAACCAGTCTCAGGCCATTCTGGGTTGAGCGAGCGACCCTGCGGAATGAGCGAGCGGAGCGGGATATTCAGAAATGCGCTCTCCGCTCAAGAGCTCTGATCGGAACAAACCCGAACCTCACTGTCTGCCGAACTTGCGCAGAAACATCAAAATAGACATAACCAGCTTTTTAAAATTGTTTTTAAAACTAAATATTTACACTATTTTAGCACAAATTATGAGCTTTTGTCGATTTTTATAATTTCTGCCAAAATTAGAATATAGCCTATTTAAAGTTTTTTTTTTTTTTGAAGGAAATTTTTGGATGGGCCTGTTGAAAAGTGGGTGGGCCTAAGCCCGTCAGGCCCACCCATAACGCCGTGCCTGGCGCAAACAAAAAACCTCTAACAATTACACCTCTGTTTATTATGTTAGTTTTGGTTGTACTGCCAGTGTTTCTTGATCATAATTAAATGGTTGATTCTAAGCACTGGGCCTTGTTTGTATTTGTGGTTTGTTTGTAATGTTCAATTTTTCATTTTACCTACGTGGTGTGGTGGTAATTGTCTTACTGTTGTGGTCCACCACTTGAAGGAATGTAAAGAAAACACTGTAGTGTTGGCTGTCTCAATGTGTGTGTATGCCAGTTCACTGTAGTTGCGTATGGCCATGTATGGCACTAAATACATTTTTAGTGGGGGGGGCCTCACACAAAGAGCAGCCTAGGGGCCCCTGACCACCTTAATCCGCCCCTGCATGTGGTGGAGTAATAACTACTGTTAATGAATCTGTTTGAGATCGAATTAACGCTAGATGTTTTGCTATAAATCACAGACATTCTCATTTTTCTCAGTTATTTTGCTTTATTTCCAGATTCAATCATAAGCTCGTTCTACAGCTTGTCCACACATGCGCACTCTTCAAAAACAACGCTTTAAATCTCTTGACAAACTAAAAGACGTAAATGACATTTGTATGTATTGTAAATAAAAGATTGTACTGAATGTCGGTTTGCTTATTTGACTCAAGATAAGGATTTATTGAGTCCACATGTCATGCAAACTAGAAACTCTTCTTCTAACCACAGGTCGAGATCTGTCGCTCCAAACACACAACTTTGCGATGCTGTTTGCGAACGATGGTTTCGGGAAACACACACTCGTTGAACTGCTGATAACGACGGAACTTGCAACCATAGTTGGCTAACGATGCTTTCGGGAAACACACCCCAGATGTACAATCAAAAGCACCTTTAGCGATCAAACACGATATATTCAGGCCGATAACCTTGCTCTCCAGGACGGTTAAGGTTACGCTGAAGCACAGAATGCCGACAGCTGGACGGTAAGATCGGGATTCGGGACGTCTGCCAAACACGAGCGCTAACGTTTGCGTCGCCGGCGGCTCTCCAGCCTCGAGTGATGGAGCGAGCGAGTGAGAGACGGCATGAAAATGACAGCAGATAAAATGGAGGGCTCTGGATGCCAACCTGGGGCTGTTGTTCATGTAATCTCTCAGCCACTCTCTCTAACTGGGGGAAACACACACACACACGAGTTCACCGCAGAGCCATGCAAAACACTGGATGTCACAACAGTTTCTGCTTTACACATGTATTGATTGCAATGCTGAGAAGCATTTCAAACTCAATCTAAAGTAGTTCAGCTGAAGTCAAACTGAAGCTTTTAAGAGGCTGGTATGTTTTATATATGTAGGCTAACTATCCAATTATCTAATTTATAATTTAAGATTCTGAATCAGAGCTGGATTTTTCAAGCACGTAAACAATTGGCGGGTTTTGAACCTCCAGTACAGTGACTGCATTAAACATGAAATGTTCATTTGGTTTGAGTAGTAAATGTCATGTAAATCTTTATCTTCATCACTTTAATTGAGATTCCATTTATCTGAGATGAAAACACTGTATTTTTAAGAGATGCAATCAGTCATAAATCATCTGCAGCATTTGCCTTTTTTGAATCAAATGTTTTTATTTTATTTATTATTATTCCAGATAATTACTTCAAAGTGGAAGGAGCCAAAGACGCCTTAATATGTGGGAACGCAAGTGATGCTGGGTAAGTTTAATGTGCTCATGTATCTAATGCGTTTTGATTGAATTGCATAAGACACTCGAGGTTGTGGCACAGTTATTTTACCGCGGTATTTTACTTAATTAACGATGGTTGTTAATGAAGTTGTTCTGTATCTTTCAGCATTCCTTCTGATGTTCATTCATGTTTATTTGGTGCTATAATTAGTAGTAAAGAGGAAGAGATGAATGGTTCACAAGCCGCTACAGATTTGTGCTAATGTACTAAGACAGTGATTTTAAAACAGCAAATCAGTGTACAGATGATTGATGATGCGTACTGTATATACTGGCGAACAAATGAACCCAGAATATGAACTTAAAATGCAAAGTTTGACAATTTTCCCATTGAAAACCATTATAGAGGTGGTGGTGGTGCAATGGATAAGACACATGCCTTTGGTGTGAGAGACCCGGGTTCGAATCCACTGTGAGACACCAATGTGTCCCTGAGCAAGACACTTAACCCCTAGTTGCTCCAGAGGCGTGCGACCTCTGACATATATAGCAATTGTAAGTCGCTTTGGATAAAAGCGTCAGCTAAATGAATAAATGTAAATGTAAATAGAAAGTGCTTAACGTGCATTATTCACATTCTGGGCTCATCCGCGTGCCTATATAGTATGCATCATCTATAAGGTGTATACTGAATTTAATCGTTTAATATCACATTCTTAATACATTAAGGCGTTTTTCACGTTGAGCGATGATTTTTAGTGATTGAAATATTGCAGCAGGTGATGTTTATGATTCACAAGTGCCCAAAACTTGCAGTTCGTTCACATATCTTGAGAGGTGATCTAAATAACTCGTGGTTTGAAACAGATGGTAGATTGTGAGTGAAAGCTATTAATGCAATGTTTGGTCATTACTGTATTTCAAAAGCGGCTCAGCCAATCAGAATTCAGGGGCGGGACTATCAGTGTTCTAAAAGTGGCAATAACACGTTTGAATGTCCGAACTACATTTGGAAAAGTCAGCTTACGTGTAACAGCTGCTATACAAGGGCATGACGGATCTAAGAGGCGGTCGGTGTTGAGTCTGACTAAAGTAAATATAGTTGTGTCTCTGAAGTGTCTGACTCAGCAGAACTGTATGTACGTGTACAGTCTGAGTCAGTGGCCTTGATTAACTCGCTTCAGACGCCGATGAAGCCCTTGAATCAAGAGGAAGGTGTTTGTGTGAACTGGCGCCGAACTGCTTTTTTTATGATATTTAGTCAAAATAACCCACTGTACAAAATCGAGTTGTCGGAAATACTGAGATAAACTAGGATTTTTTTTTTTTTTAATGTTGTGACAATTTCTCATTTAGGGTCATTAACATGTCTGCATAGTTTTGAGATGTTGTGGAATGCAAGTACAACATTTCTGACGATTTTGATGTTCGCCGGTCGATTTGACCCGCAATTTCATGGTTAACCGCAGCTGTACAGATTCAAAACAGTGAAAAATGTTATGCATTTTTTACTCTCAGAGGGTATTTACATTTACATTTCTGCATTTGGCAGATACTTTTATCACAAAAAAAATGTACACTTTTATCAGTTCAAGAATGTTCATTTCTCTGGGAATCGAACTCATGATTTTGCCGTTACTTCAGGAAAACACAAAAATAAAACAAAAAATGTCAAATAAAACAAAATCTAAATAGTTACAAAAAATACTGTTTATAATATATATATATTTTTTAAACTAATGGTTAAAAAATTGTTTTAAAAATAATTGTGTGTATAAATAAATGTTTATTTTTGCTGTAAGGTGTGAGAAGTATTAATACTTAAAGGTTTACTGTTGTTTTTACCAGATTTTTCGTGAATTGTATTGAATCCGTTTAGGGTCAATTTGATCCTCGACATATAAATCGTACCCAGAATTCGAACATAATACAAGGACACAGAAAAAAGGGGTTTATCACTCAGTAATTGCTAGTAAATGTCACAAGCAATCACAAAGAAACAGCAACTGAATTCACTGTAACATTTTGGAGTAGAAAGACTGAAATAGTATTGTAAAACACTCCAATAATCTTTGTTTTATTTATAACTTGAAATGAAATGTATAAAGCAAGAATCTGTATATGTTTCTACACAGTGCTAAATAAATATAATAATCCCACTATGATGGACACATTGCTAGTGTGAATAGCTGAGAGGAATGTCAGCGCATGTTTGCTAATTGTATATGAGTGTGTGAGAGCGTATGGCAGCTGGCCGTACATTACCGCATTAAAGCGTCTTCTCTTGAGGGATTTGTACAGTATCCGCTCATGGTCATATCTCTACTTATAAACTCTCCCCACGGGAACCTCAAGAACTCACTGATAAACATGTGGTACTGGAGAAGTCGTGTCTGTTTCTGAAGAAAACGAGTCAAAACTCACCAATATTGCGGGTATGTGGGTTGATAATTGACTTTTTTTAGCAAGTAAAAGGCCTTTAGGATAATTCTGCAAACGTCCACCTTCAGCTCACGTCTTTCAGCTGGGAAATTAGATTTTTATCAAGTAAACATAATAATAACTTTGATATTGTTAGTAATATTTCAACTGGACTGAAGCAACCTTGGTTTACTTGATTATCTGAAAAAAGTCTGAAATATGATCATCAGGCTTTTGAGGAAGGTTTATTAGTTCATCTGTCAATCATTGTATTGCATTGCATTAAATGTTTTAAAACTACGGAGATTTGATAATAAACGATGCATTTAAATATCGTCTTACTAAGACATTATTGGCAGAGACGACTGATATTTAAATGATTTTACTGTATGTGAGTTACAAAGATCTCGTTGCTTTACAGAATTTCATCTTTTTGTTCATATAAATATCAGCATTTGCACCAAATTGCATATTTTTGCTCAGTTTGGACCTTTTTTTCCTCCATATTCTCACTATATGAGCCATAAAAGCTTGACGAAATATACCACAAAACATAAAAAGCATATGCAATAAACTATTCCATAAAAAAAACACTAATAATAATAATAAAAAAGTTAAAAACAGCATAAAAATATGAATTAAAACTGCTATTGTTTTGTTCCATTTAACTTTGAGAGAAAGTAGTCAACAAGAATAAAAAGATAAATAATAGCCAGACTTTAATGGACCTTAAAGTCATTATAAAGTCACTGAGTCATTATCCCTCGGATGCTTCTAGGATTTCTCTCCTCGGTTGCCGTTCTCCGGGATTCGATGTTTCGAGACTCAACATGTTCTGAGCGTCTGGAAAGTTATTCCTCCGTCTCCGGCGGCCGCTCTCGTTCAACGAGAATCAAATGGATAAAACATTATCTTAAAAGCGAGTGCTAATCGATAACATGACATTTCAAAATCCAGAGCTTTTTTGCAGTGGAATATATTGAAGATGTAATGGAAAGTGCACGTTGTTCTCTGTGAGTTATCGGGCCGCGGATGTGAAGGTCTCGCTGCCTAATGGGCCGTTGGTGTGAGTTACGACGTGGCCTGGAGATGTTGATTGTAACATCTGGCCGAAGCCAGAAACAGACAAAGGACGAATCCGTCTGTCTCCCGCAGTGATAAAGGCCTCAGACAAACGCGTGTCCACCTCTGATAAAACAGCCCTTGGAAACGGAGAGGCGTTTGTCTATAGGTGTAATACAGGCCTGTTACACAGATTGCGGTTTATGAGGGTCAGAAACAGAAGCTCCTAAAGAAGATTCATCAGTGCTCAGAAGCTCGGTCAAGCTAGTTATTTAGCAAGAGTTAAGAACAAATGAAAACTCTGTCAGTAATTACTCTCCCTCATGTTGTTCCAACCCCGTCAGACTTTCCTTCATCTTCAGAACACAAATGAAGATATTTTTTATTTTATTTGTGATATTTTTTTGTACGTCAGAACGGAGGCTCACTATTGGCCGACGCTGGTCATGTGATGCGTGTGATGCTGGCCAATAGTGAGCCTCCGTTCTGACGTACAACCCCGAAGCGCTGCGCTGATACACCACGTCAACTCACTCAGAGAAACACAGAAGAACATGATTAGTGGAATAAACACATAACCAACATATATTTAGAAAGCCAACACTTCAGAGTTTACAGTTCAAGACTCAGAATTATTGACTGTTATTAACATGGAGATTTATAAGCTCAAACATAAAAAAAAAAAAAAATATTAAGAATATAATTGTCAAATGTATAAAAATATTATGTGAATGTAGTGTAACAACTTATAACCACTATTAAACTGAAGCCACAAGTGTGCTCATGCTTCATTTCAGATCTGAATTTTGAATTTTATAAAACACTTTCTAAGATCATGTCAGGTGAGTTTTTAGAGAAGGCTGATAAGATGCTAATAAAATATTTTATTGCTCTTTAAACACCCATTTGCAGTCTATTGTCTAATGTCTGGCGAGGAGAACGGCTCGATTCATGTGCCATTGTTCTCAGTCAACGAACCTTTCACACTTCTGCCGTGAATGAGACTCAATCTCCATTATTGTTTTATCGTTATTCTTTTGTTTGTATTCAGCCATTATTGGCCTTTATTCTGGCATTATATGACTTGCCCATCAACACCACTTCCATCCCACTGTACATTAATCTATCTGAAGTCTTTCTAGAAAACAAACTAGTATTATAACAAAAAGACTTTATTTTATTTTTATTTTTATAATTTTTTACTCAGTATTTTATTTATTTTTTTAGTACATATATCTAAAAATTCTTAAATCAAGATACAGTTACTAAAGATATTAAGTCTTGTTTTCTGAAATTTTTTTTTAAATTAAGTGAGTTTAAGCCTAAAACAGAAAATCTGAAAAAATAAAGTTAATTCAAAGGAAAACAAGTTACATTTTTCTGACCCCATTGGCAGATATTTGTTATTGTTTTAAGCATAAAGTTGCTTAATTTTTATATATTCCCCCCCCCCCCCCCCCCCCAGACTTAATATCTGGAGTAATTTAGCTTGATTTGACTTAAGAATGTTTAGATATTTGTACTGGAAAATAAGACAAAAATACTTCTTAGAAAATGTGCAGCTGTTCATGAAAGAAGACGTTACAGATGCGATTGATCCGTGTGGGGAATATGAAGTATTGATTCAGTTTTTCATCTACATAAACCATCTGAACGAACTGAAATCACACACTATATAGTGCATTTGGTTTAAAACTTACATTGCGACCGTTCTGCATAGTATGAATGTGTGTGATATAAATGAAATTCATAGTAGATAGTGAAGTGTCCATCATCCGGGGACTCTGTCTACTCTTTTATGAGTGCTGTGAATTTGGACATACGTTTCGACTCACATATTGTACTATATAATAGGCATATTCGGACACAGTGCTTCCATATTAGAGAAAAGACTCTCAGTCTGAACATCAGCACAAACAATGAGACACACAAATGAGTTTTGTGACACCAAATCTGTTTTTAAAACAACTGAGCAATGGACAAATGTAGTGATATGATATTTAATAATACATAGTATTAGTTTCTATTGTTAGTAATACAAAACTGCTGTAAACGGTCTCGGTCAGTGTTATGTAATATGATCCGCTGTCTGCTAATGGTGGGATATAAATATTTTTGTAGCATGTAATGGTTGACCTTCACAAACTCTGGCCGCTCAAACTTGATTGTATCACTCAGTGATTTTCCTGGAGCTCCACACATCTCCATTGAAACGTCGTCTCGTGTGTCGTATTAATTATAGGGTGTTGGTGGATGTGTATTAAAACAAGAGTCTATTAATAAACTGTGATCAGGCTGTATTTTAACAGAACTATATTTGACCTTAATGACACTTACTGAGAGGTCACTCACATGGAGCTAAAGGTTCACTCGAAATAGCGCAGTAAATATGCGACCAAATCTAACAGACCAACAGCTTGATGGGTTTTTAATGGTCAGATTTGTTAGTCGACAAAAATGTTAATTTGCAGCATCATCTGCATCTCATTTTACTTACACTTCTCTCTCTCTCTCTCTCTCTCTCTCTCTCTCTCTCTCTCTCTATATATATATATATATATATGAAGAGTTCAGCTGCAAAAGCCTCTAAGTGCCATCTGAAATTTTCTTCTAGAATGATCATTTTTATCAAGCTCGTATATTGAAGTTCAGTAATTTCACTTAAATGGCAATTTATTGTACTTAGAGGCTTTTGCATCTGAACTCTTCATATATATCTATATGTATATATGAAGAGTTCAGATGCAAAAGCCTCTAAGTGCCATCTGAAATTTTCTTCTAGAATGATCATTTTTATTAATCTCGTATATTTAAGTTCAATAATTTCACTTTAATGGCAATGAAAATTACCTATTAATTGTAATTTAAGTGAAATTATTGAACTTAAATATACGAGCTTGATAAAAATGGTCATTCTAGAAGAAAATGTCAGATGGCACTTAGAGGCTTTTGCATCTGAACTCTTCATATATATATCTATATATATATATATGTCAATAAATAATAAAGATATGGCCTATATACACTAATGTTTGAGAGAAGCACATGTGTTTTTGCTCTGATAGAGACGCTCTTGTTATCAATATGATTAATATCTCCATGTGTCGTGGTACAGCACGTGGCTTTATCCGAAGCTGCTGTTCTTCATGTCAGTGTGTTTGTTTCCCTTGTTCGTTTATTTCCCTCGGGGATCAATTAAGTCAATTAATCCAGCGGTCTTATTTTAGCCATTGTTAGTGTGAGCACAGCTCGCTGGTCACCTTGTGAACCTGGATGGAAACCTGAGTGGAAGGCTGACGGCGTTTTAAAACCGTTCACCTCGTTTCACCTCGTCTCTCTCGCTCTGGTGAAGTGTGTGTGAGTTCTCCACTCGCTCGCTCTGAGGATCAGACTGGGAGACGAGAACTGGCTTCCTGATGACCTCCTCCCTCCTCCTAGAGGCTCAATTTGTCGAAAGAAAAGTTTGGAAAAACAGGGATTTTTCTCTGGTATCTGGGCGGGATGATTTTGCAAAAAACATTATATATCAATATTTTCAGCCTTGTGACAATATTCAAAATATATATCTTTGATAATGCTCTTAAAATCCATTTTTTTGGTCAACCATTAACATTTCCAGTGTCTCTGGGAAGTTTAACAGCCAAATAAGAAGCACATTCAAATCATTATGATATTGTCAATTTTGCTTGTTTTTATATTTCCAGCAATATCATCATGAAAAAAAAATCATGTGTAATTTTTATATCCTTCTAGTTTATGGTCACATAGAGAAGATTATATCCATATCCAAAAGGCAAACAACTAAATTTTTTTATAAATAAATAATATTAATATTATATAATATTATAATATTAATCATAATATATTAAAATATATGGAAGAAATTACACACACATTTTTATTTATTTATTTATTTATGTGTTTATATAAAAAACATCTCCAGATATCAACCAATCCACAATAAGTCATTTCAATCAGAAAACAGTTTATTCAGAGCGTTAGGGTTAGGGTTAGGTTAGGGTTAGGGTTAGGTTAGGGTTAGGGTTAGGGTTAGGGTTAGGGTCATCATGTCAAATCTATTCCAAAAGTCCAACGGTGGCATTTTTTCTTCTGGCATCATCCAACCACAAGCCCTGATCCTCTATATTACTATTCCTAAATATCTCAGCATCATCTTCATCCAATAAAGCATCAGTGTCTCTTCATCCGAGCTCTCTTTGTCTCTTTGTTACTGTATTCTGTTATAGTGATACGTTTAATCTTGCCCGTGTCAATCTGGTTGATCCGATCGGCCACATGATCCCGGCAGAAGCATTCAGAGATCAGACTCCCATAGGAAGTAACCTTGAGTACATCTTGGCTCATAACAACATAACAGTTATTCAACAACACACAGGTCTTCATATTGGTTTACACGCACGGCACCAACAGAAATTCCCAAAGTCCATCGGCCCTGGCCACGTCTTTCTCGGGACCCTAACAGGGCAGAGGGACTCTCTAGCGCCCGAAATAGACCATGTTAAAATGCTTTGTGTCCCGGCAATGCAATCCCAGCTGCCAGTGTGCTGAGAGGGGCTTCTCTGACAAATTCTCCAAGTGACTCTGTGCTGGAACTCAGTGACAGCAGCAGAACCACTATAGACGATCAATGATGAGCCGATCACAGGAATATAGACGATCAGTGATGAGCCGATCACAGCAATATAGACGATCAATGATGAGCCGATCACAGGGATATAGACGATCAGTGATGAGCCGATCACAGCAATATAGACGATCAATGATGAGCCGATCACAGGAATATAGACGATCCATGATGAGCCGATCACAGATTCTGCTCTCGTTTCCCTGTAAACATTACTAAAACAAGGTTCAAAATTGCACAAGACTTGTTTTTAGAGAATATGCTTTGGTTAAAGTTTTGAAGATTTATGATTAAAACAAGAAAAGAAGTATTAGCATTTTGCACAGTGTTGGTTTTCAAGTAAATTGATCTTGTTTTAAGGATGTTTAGAGTTTAGATGGTTATACAAGAAACCTAGACAAAAAAAAAGTGCTGATTACAGTAGTTATTGCCATCTTAAACTGGTAGACAAATCATAACAATTAAAAAAATAAAATAATTTAATTATCACTTTTTTTCTATGCCTTTAAAACCATTAAAAAAACATAATGAAATAATACTGATAAATCATTAATTTAAAAAAAGTTTTTCTAGTTTTTTTTATTTTTATATAAAACTATATGTATATTAGCAATAAATAAAATAAAAAACCTTTCACAATTGAACTCATTTATTCCTTAGCTTTTTTTGGGGAAAACAAGACAAAAATCCTGATTAAATGTTGATTTTAAAACTATAATAAAATAATAATGATCAAATATGGACAACAATCCTGATTAAATGTTGATTTCAAAACCATGATGAATTTGTGTTGTTTTTAAAACCACGATGAAATAATATTTACTCAATACTGATTTTTTTGTTGTTGTTGTTGATAACTGAACCATCGGTATGTTTTTGTGATGAAGTTTGGCTGTAGAGTAGTGTGGGTCGGAGAGCACGTTCTGGCATCGAGTGCCACACGAGAAAGGAAACCGCGGTTGATATCAGTGTGTCTGGGGTCCGAGGGCCCCTGTCCAAATCGAAATGAAGTGGGGCCCGTCCATTAGCACGTCCTTCAGGGACACGGCGAGGTGTGTGAGTGCGATAGCGCCCGTCACCCGCACCCTCACACTTCCAGCATGCCAGTCGCTGAGAGCCAGTCGCCGCCTGCCCGAAGGGAACGAGACTGGCAGAAGACGGGCACAGACTCGCACCACTGGCGCCACCAGCCTCTCACTACTAGTTTCTATGAATATTAGTCAAAGACAAAGTGTTCAAAGATCGCTCACCTTTGGTGCCTATGGTAAAGGTCCCTCTGGATATCAGTTTGAGTTTATAGTCAAGTCACCTTCATTTATATAGCGCTTTAAACAATATAGATTGTTTGCGACTGCGACGCGCAATAAAATGCATATTTTCCATGTTAATCAGAGTGTTTGTCCTAACCAGCCGCGATGGCGACACGCGACGAGTCTATTTTAGAAACGGTTTCAATTTTTTTGTGACGTCGCGCTGGAACAACAAACACAAAGTGTGGCGATGATAATCTCAGGTAGTTTGTGTGCTTTATTGAATGTTAAAAGCGTGTAATGTGACTCTGAATATCATTTAGTGCTCCAGCTTTGTAGCTGTAAAAGCAACAATGGATAATTTACCTCAGATCTTCAAATTAAACAAACGGAAACAAGAACGTTCAGACTGTGAACAAACAAGTGTATTCTTTGACAAAGATTGTTTTAGTAACTCAGCCTATGTATTTTTAATAATGTTTAAATGGTGTAATATTTGTGAATTTGATTATGTAGCTACTTATGCATTTTCTTGCGAGTGCCGTCACTCTGTGCTGTGCGAGTGCTCTCTGGTGCTGTGCACTTGCCGCGAGACTCCGCCCACACGCTGTTCTGATTGGCTGACTCCGCCCACACGCTGTTCTGATTGGCTGTGGGTTTTGATTGATTTTTTCGTCTGGTTAGGACACGGTGTTACAGTGATAATAGGAAATTACAGTAACAGAGATTGTTTTGGCTTTACAGCAGCTCTAGAATAAAGTTATTGTCCAGCTAAAGTTAGTTTTGATTGATTCACTTCTGCTGTAAAGATCATTAGGGGCCGCTAACACGACACCGTTCCAACAGAAAACTTTAATGTGTTCTGGCCATTCATTCATTTGCACATGCATATTATGTGTTTAGTCTATAGATATGCGCGTTTGAATATATGTGTGCGCAGGAGCGTGTTCTTTCTTTACAAATTGACCTCACCAAATTACTTGTCTGACCTGCATAATGCAGAATTTAATAACCCTGATGAAGTAATTATAAACAGTTTGATGCAATTAAAGATGACCTGTTATGCTTTTTTCCGTGTTCATCTTTCTTCACTGTGTTAATGTTGCTGTTTGAGCGTGAAAAAGTTCTTCTCTATATCAGTGTCAGTGTTTCTGAACTCCTGAAACGCCTCCATTGTAGTCTTGAGTTTCTTCCGGGAACGAACACGTCACAATATTCCTCATTATAATAATTCATGCGCAGAATGAAGGGGCGGGGCCTGGTTGAGGTAGTTAGTAGTGTGTTAAACTGGCGGTTATGGTAAGGGGCGGAACATTTCCCAAACACACTCGAAGCGCTCGGCCAATCACAACACACTGCTCCAGCCGACCAATCAGAGCACAGTGTGCTTTTCAGAAGGAGGGGCTTCATAGAGACAGGAAGTAAACAGAGCGTTACTGACAGACTGGGAAGAGAGGAGCCGCAACAATGGAGAATATGAGGAAAATAATCAACATTCAAGCAGGAAAACCTGTTCTAGTAGAGCCTGAAACAACATCACTTTGAAACATGGCCTCTTTAAGAACTAGTTATTTCTCTTTTCTGCAGCAAATGTCCAGATGGTTTTGAATGTTTGAAGACTGGACGAAACCCAAACTACGGCTACACCAGCTTTGACACCTTTGGATGGGCTTTCCTCTCCCTTTTCAGACTCATGACTCAAGATTACTGGGAAAACCTCTATCATCATGTCAGTATTCTTCCTGTTCTCTCTCATTACGTGACATTCAGCCCTCAACTGAATGCGGTTTAATGTACAGGTTGTTCAACATCTGCCAGAAGTTCCTGATTTTCCCTCTAATTTACTTAAAGCAATTGAGATGCATTTACACTACCTTTCAAAAGTATTGAAAAGAAAAAATACTTTTATTTACAGACGCATTAAATTGATCAAAAGTGGCAGTAAAGACATTTATAATGGTGCAAACGATTTCAAATAAATGCTGTTTTATTCTATTAAAGAATCCTGAAAAATAAAATGTATCAGTTTCCACAAAAATATGAACTGTTTTCAACATTGATAATAATCATAAATGTTTCTTGAGCAGCAAATCATCATATTAGAATGATTTGTGAAGGATCATGTGACTCTGAAGACTGGAGTAATGATGCTGAAAATTCAGCTTTGATTACTGGAATAAATTAAATTTTAACATATATTACAGTAAACAATATTTCTTTTAATTTGTAATAATATTTGTAAAAAAAATTATGTTTTACTATATTTTTAATCAAATAAATGCAGCCTTGGTGAGCAGAGGAGACTCTCAAAAACATTAAAAACTTTTGAACAGTAGTGAATATGTAAATATATATATATATACTTATAAACCACAAACTTTTGCATGGTAGTGTATGTAGAAATTAATTTTATTTATCTATTTTCCTCCATTCACTTTTGGCAGATTTTGGTAATTGAGTTTTTGGCCAGTGCAGATTATCTCAAAATGATCGATTTATCAGCCTGACCAATGCATCTAATTAGAATCTTGTGAAAACATATTGCACATCTCAAACAACAAATGATAAAGCAATTTGCGAATTATTGCAGCCCTTGTGATTCGATGCCATTTCTGTGATGCACAGACTCTGCGCTCCGCGGGGAAAGCGTACATGGTGTTTTTTGTGGTGGTGATCTTCCTGGGCTCCTTTTACCTGGTGAACCTGATCCTGGCTGTGGTGGCCATGGCGTACGAGGAGCAGAACCAGGCCACGATCGCCGAAGCCTTGCAGAAAGAGCAGGAGTTTCAGCTCGCCATGGAGCAGCTGAAGAAGGAACAGCAGGTACGTCGGGGTCACCATTCAAATCAGCTGTGCATGTCTCCATTCACATCCCAAACCAGGGTTCATGATAATAATTCATTAAATAACATTAAAATAAATAAATTGGACAAAATAAAACTGAAATCCTGATATAGCCTGATATCACTTCCCAAGTGTAAGTGTAAAATGAAAATTTGCTTATAGCATTATCACATTAATTTTCATTTTACAGTAAAATTGTACTTTACTACAATTTTGCATTTCTGTCTTCATAATTAGAGGTGAAACTACTTCTATAACTACTAATGTTAATAAAAACAATGAATAATCTTTGATTGGGTTCCTAAAACCCAATGTAAAGAATGTAAAGTCCACTTTTAAGTCCAGCTATAAAGTGAAATGTTTATCATATCACAGTTCAAATCGCAATATGACAGAATAATTGCAATATATAATCTTATGTATCCCTCTTTTAAAAAAAAAAACACTTATTAAATAAAGACTAAATATTGTATCTGTTTACTTGCATGTCATGTGATCATCAACCAACATCAGAGAAACGTGAGCATGAGAATGTTTTTTTTTAATTATTAAAATATTTATGTATATGTTTACCGTCTAATGCTGGGTTCAGACTACACAATATTTTTGTCTGTTACGACAGTCAGAATATGCTATTTTGACTCCTGCGTTCAAGAAGCGTTTCAGACTATATGTTGCTTCTCGACCAATCATCGCTTGCCGTCTTTAACGACGTGTACAAATACACAGTAAATAATGTCAAAATATTTTTTTATTGCCGGTCTTGGCGAGTATTCACATAAACACAGTCAGTTATGCTTTAAGTGAACGTAAACAGTTGAGAAAGAAAACGGTAACACTTTACTTGAAGGGGTGTGCATAAGACTGACATGACACCGTCATAATCATGACATGACACATGTCATAAATATGAAGGAGGTCTTATGCATGTTTATGACAACTGTCATTAAGTGTCATTCGCTCAATTATGACATTTTTAATGCAAATATGACATTGTGTGAGATGTCTTTGTTATGGCAACTTGACATTACTAAGACAACACAACCTGTCATAAATATGTCATAAACATGACATAGCAGATTAATTATCAAACTTAAGAAACCACTTAAAGTTATAATGAAGCCATTATAACATTTTAATGACAAATTAAATGTGTACCACTGTACTTGAGGTCAAGAAAAACATTCATGACACAGTTATAATGGCTTCATGACAGCCAATGTCAAAACCAACCACATGACAGTTTAATGAAATGCTAACCCATAAAGCTAAGTGGTTTCTGAAGTTTGATAATTCATCTGCTATGTCATGTTTATGACAATTTATGTTGTCTTGGTAATGTCAAGTTGTCATGACAAAGACACTGACTGGTTATGATGAATTGGTTTATGTCAAGTTGTCATAACAAAGACATCTCAAACAATGTCATATTTGCATTAAAAATGTCATAATTGAGCGAATGACACTTAATGACAGTTGTCATAAACATGCATAAGACCTCCTTCATATTTATGACATCTGCCATGTCATGATTATGAAGGTGTCATGTCAGTCTTATGCACACCCCTTCAAGTAAAGTGTTACCAAGAAAACACACGTGTAACAGTATATTGGGTCCGTGCATCAGGTCTTAAAGTGACAGCAGCCTAATAAACCTGCTTCCAAATTATGAGGTAATATTAAAAATATCTATATGGCAGTTTTTCCCATGGTATCGATGTCATAATTGTGCCCAGTGAAAACGCTGAGTGGCTCGTAACTTTAGAAAACCACTAGCCGCCGTCGATGGTGAGCTAAAGTTAGTGTCAAGCCGTGACGACACCCTACGTGGAATGGATCGTGCACATTTTTGGATTGTTTTTCGTGTAGTCTGAACCCGGCATAAGTGGTTCGGCGGACCAAAAAGTTTGCGAATCCCTGATTTAAGCAATAAGAAATGAATGCAATATTGTGAGTATAGCTACAGCTTTTTGTCCGGTGTCTCTCAGGTTGCTCAGAAAGCACAAGAAACCGAGTCCATCTTGACCGCTGACGTGTCGCCGTTCTCCTCGCAAGGCAAAGGGAATCTCGACCGGAGGAAAAGCTCGAGGCCGATGTCAGAAGGGATGCCGGGGGACGACAAATCAGCCAAGCTGGACACTATAGAGGGGATGAAGGTGGATTTATAATAATAGTTCACACAATAAATTAGAATTCTGTCACCATCATGTTGCTTTCGTCTGTGAAAAAGCCTCAAATTTCTTTCTTTCTGTCTAGCAAACACATTCTTTGCTGGTCCGCACTTTATCCCTGAGGGCCAGACGGGAAAGTCAGGTCAGCATCTTCAACTTCCGGCCGCCGAACAAAGACTCGGAGGTGGATTTCGCCGACGACGAGTTTAGCAATCACGGAGATTCGGACAGTCGAGGCGGTTCACTGGCGCTTCCCTGGAGCCGGAGACGGACCAGCGCTCAAAGCACATGCAGTCACAGCTCCCAGTTCTTCTTCCCGAGCCTCAACATCAACGGAAAACTCTTCGTAGCCATGGACCAGAACGGGGTCTCGGGCCAGGGGCCGCTATCTCCTCTGCAACTTCCCACCTGCACTATGGAGAAGGTCAAAGAGGAAAGCGTAAGTGACTTTAAGCTTCTAATCAAAATGAGCAGGGCTGGTCAAGCTGGAATCCCGAAAATTGGAAAACGGCATGATTGATTTGTAATGAAGCACATGTGCGAGTCGCTCTGGATCTATAGATCAAGTGCCGCTGCTGGAAGCTTCTCTTGTTGAGAAATGAGTCAATCTTGTGAAGAAATTAAAATGGAAGACAAAAAAAAAAAAAAATCACTCAGAAATTGCTAGTCACTAGAAACAGCACATAACATATTGAATTAAATGTTGCGTTTTTGAAGTAGAATGTCTGAAATTAATTTTCTTGTAAAACATAATCCAGTTGGAACAAAGAACTTTTTACAGTGTAATTATAAGAAGTTTGACTGATACTTCTTTACACATTTCTACATAATTTGTCAGTCAGTATGCCGATAAATGGTTAATTTATATCATGACTACCAATGAGCACTGTCACACTTAATTTGACACAATATTATTGTTTTTTTAATAAACATAATAATAATAATTATTAAATTCTTCATAAAGCATATAATGTTTTATTACTATGGTGTAGTGATTATTTACTTATCATTGTGCTAAAATATATTAAAAATACGCTCACTAAGGCTGTAATTTTTTATGAAAAATACAATAAAAACAGTAAAAATTGTGAAATATTATTCCAATTTTAAAACATCTGTTTTCTATGTGAATATATTTTAAAATTTTAATTTATTCCTGTGATCAAAGCTGAATTTTCAGCATCATTACTCCAGTCTTCAGTGTCACATGATCCTTCAGAAATCATTCTAATATGATGATTTGATGCTCAAGAAACATTTATGATTATTATCAATGTCGAAAGTTAATATTTTTGTGGAAACCGTGATACATTTTACTTTTCAGGATTCTCTGATGAATGGAAAGTTCAATAAATCTGTTTATTTCAACCCAGGGATAAAAGTGTTAAAATAATACTTAAATGTCTCCTAAACAGCATCATCGTCTTCAAAGACTCACACAAGTGCAGAACAGACTGCTGTGTGTGTGTTATGTTCATATAGTCAGTCCTTCTATAGCTGTCAGTCACATTGATAATACGCATTACGCTCTTGCCTTTTCTGAGCTGATTTTGACGAGTTCTTCTCTTTTATTGGCCGACTGAAAACATGCTGTGTAATGATTAGTGTTCTGCTAGAACCTTCACCTCTTCTGCTCTTTCCCACGTTCGCAAATGTTCATTTGTCCGCATGTCAGATGGAATAATTCTAATACAAAGACTGAGGTTATTTTAATTTAATAAGTGCAACAGACAGTATGGATTTTTGTTGCTGTTGTCTAGACGTTTTGCATTATCAGCTATTAAGCCGAATGTAGCAGTAATCTGATGATGTTTACAGTGCAGAAGTTATTAAGAATATTGCATGGAGTGAATCTGACAAAAAAAAAAAAAACTTTACAGGTCATATTTCACACTAGAATGTAAAGATAAAGTTAAGAAAATATATATTTGAAGCTTTGGGTTGCATGATTACATTTTTTGCATGATGTAAAATTTTAATAAAAGTTAAAATAGGCTGCATTTTTTAATGCAAAATAATTTCTATTTTTCTTTTAATTTTTGGGTGAAATGTTTAGCAGCTGGTAGCTGAAGCGGCTCAGATTATGAAAAATTAACTAATTAATTAATAAGTTTATATTGAGATTTCATTTGAGTTATGACATAATATTGTAAAAGGTAATGTTAATATTATTGCTATCATAATAAAAATACTCATAATTATAATAATGCTCATAATTATAATAATAATAATAATAATAATCATTATTATTATTATTATTATATAAAATTCTTCAAAATGCATGATATTTTTATTGCTGTTGTCTAATGATTAATTGCTTATAGTTGTGCTAAAATATAGAAATAAATTGAAATCAACTCTATATTTACATATTCACTACAACTCAAAACTTAGGACTTGGTACATTTTAATGTCTTTGCAAGACATTTCTTTTGAAAGACATTTCAACTACGACATCTGCTCACCAAGGCTGCATTTATTTGATCAAAAATACAGTAAAATACAGTAAAAATTCAGTCAAAACAGTAATATTTTGACGATGTAAAATAGCTGTTTGCTCTCCCTTTAATCTCATTGCTGTCTAGGTGGAAGAATTTAGATCTTTTTGATATATTATAAGTGATTTTTCTTTTCTATGTAGGGTTAACATTCATCATCATTTTTAGCCAGTTGAATGAAACGGAAGTACAATGTCATGCCAAGAAATCTGAAATACTCAGAAAGGAGTCTGAGAACTGTCTGGACTGTGTGTTAGAGGCATGGAAACCCTGTTGTCTTGGCGATGTAGTCATGGTTACGTAGCAACAGATGTTGAATAAGAGTTGAGGCGCGCACACACACACACACACAGCGGTGTTTCCCACTCGTCTGAACAGCAGCAGTGGGCGTTATGGTGGGCCGATGTGAAGTGCTCCTGCGTCATTCCTTTGATTACCTGCGATCAAAAACACATTATATAATCAGAGGGTCATTGTTACAGTCAGACATCATGTCATTGTCTCAAAGGCCTCATATTAAAACAATTAAAACAGGCTCTTCCAGCAAACGTTTAGAAAACAAATGCATAAAAGCGTTTGACAAAAATGATCACATTTCCCAAAACACCCATTAACACTTAAGACATTTTCTGCTGAGGGTTAATAGCTGATTTTATTATCTTTTGTTTTGCACTAAACAGAATCGATTTTTAAATGCCACTGAGTGTTGAAGATTAATGTGTGTGTTTTTAGCTAAGTCAATATGATATGTAAAATAAAGTGTTTGCTGAGCCATATCTAGAGACCAGAATATCAGAGAGAATTCAGGGTGGAGCTATCCAGAGCACCCTAGCAACCACATAGTAGTGCCTGGCAACCACCTTGCAATCACCCAGTCACCCTAGCAACTGCACAGCAATGTGCTTAAAATCTTTCAGAACAGGTAGCAACTGCACAGCAACACTGTGGCAACCACTTAGCAACGCCCTAGCAACCACCCAGTCACCCTAGAAACCAGATAGCTGTTGTCTAGAAACGTTCAGAAAACTTAGCAACTGCACAGCAACACTAGCAATCTCAATCTCAATCTCCCACAACACTGTAGCAACGCCCTAGCAAACAGCTAAACACTCTACCAACCACATTGTAATGTGCTTAAAACTGTTCAGAACACTTATCAACTCCATAGTAATGTCCATAAAATCATTCAGAACAGGTAGCAAATGCACAACAACACTAGCAATGCCCTTGCGATGGCAAAAACATAGCAACACCCTAGCAACCACCCAGTCACCCTAGAAACCACATAGCTGTTTGTCTAAAATCATTCAGAACACTTAGCAACTGCACAGCCACACTAGCAATCTCAATGTCCCACAACACCGTAGTAACCACGTAGCAATGCCCTAGCAACCACCCAGTCACCCTAGAAACCACATAGCTGTTTGTCTAAATTTGTTCAGAACACTTAGCAACTGCACATCAACACAAGAAATGCCCTTAGAACTTAAAATCATTCAGAACACTTAGCAACTGCTTA
The DNA here is from genome assembly GCF_951802725.1 of Rutilus rutilus. Classification (NCBI taxonomy): domain Eukaryota; kingdom Metazoa; phylum Chordata; class Actinopteri; order Cypriniformes; family Leuciscidae; genus Rutilus; species Rutilus rutilus. The sequence continues at coordinate 2,256,760 of NC_140228.1, forward strand.
GCAAGGTGCTTAAAATCATTCAGAACAGGTAGAAACTGTACAGCAACACTAGGAATGTCCTTGCAATCACCCACAACAATGTAGCAACCACATAGCAACACCCTAGCAACCACCCAAACACCCCAGCAACCACATTGCAATGTGCTTAAAAGCATTTAAAACGCTTGCATAAAACACTGCACAGCAATACTAGAAATGCCCTAAGTAACCACATAGCAACACCCTAGCAACCACCCTGACACCCTTGCAACCTCAAACCAACCTTTTGTTTTTGTAAAACTTTGCTTAAAAGCATTAAAACACTTAACAACTGCACAGGGATACTAGAAATGCCCTAAGCAACCACATAGCAACACCCTAGCAACCACCCTGACACCCTTGCAACCTCAAACCAACCTTTTGTTTTTGTAAAACTTTGCTTAAAAGCATTAAAACACTTAACAACTGCACAGGGATACTAGAAATGCCCTAAGCAACCACATAGCAACACCCTAGCAACCACCCTGACACCCTTGCAACCTCAAACCAACCTTTTGTGTTTGTAAACTTGCATTGTAATACATATTATTTGAAAAACATTGTAAAATAAATATAAGTGAAAGAGAAACCACTGAGTTCTAAAAATGCATTATGAAGGCATTTATGTGAATGTTCTGGTCTTACAGGGGCACAACTCCACCAATGAGCTGAGCAGCATGCTGTTGCCCCAGCTGCCCCAGGAGGGCCGAGACCGGGCCCTGAGCGCCACCAGCTACATCACTGACGCCATGGAGGGTAAGACAGCTACACAACAACAACAACAAACCAACACCGATCACAAACGAGCCAGCGATGAGATACGAGCCCTGAAAACACTCCATATGCACACAAAATCCACATTCAGTCTTTTTCTGCGAGGTGCGTGCGAGGCCAGGAGAAGTGTCTCCATCTGCTCACGGTTAATATCGTCCCCCGAGATGTCGCTCGCTGTTGTTATTCAGTGGAAAGGTGTAACCCTCCCAGTGATGCTCCAGACTGGGACATCACCTGGCCGGCACAAGGAGACCGACTCTTCCCTGAGCATTTCAGCCGATAAATAATAACGTGACAGAACGTCCTCGCAGTTTCAAATCTGTTACACCTTATCAGGAGAGTGTTTTAGGAAACTAACGAATAGACCACCTGTAGATGTTTATATAGAAACTAATACAAGTGATACATTCATTTTCATTGTTTGCGATGTTCCTGCTGGGAACGAGCTCGAGCATTTAAAACGACAAAATTGCAGAGCGTGCATAGAATAAACAGAACAGAATGATATCACTGTCATTGTGATTTTTTTTCCCAGCTGATGAACGATAAAAACATTGACAGCCAATCAGAATCCTTCCGACTTTAACGAGCTTGAGCATTTAAAGTGACAGACGACAAAATTGTAGCGGGCTTCGAATAGACAGAACGATATCACTTTCATAGCGATTTTATTTTCAGGTGATGAGCGATAAAAACATTGACAGCCAATCAGAATCCTTCCGACTTTAACAAGCTCGAGCATTTAAAGTGATAGACGACAAAATTGCAGCACGTTTAAAATAATCAGAACGATATCACTTTCATAGTGATTTTATTTTCAGGTGATGAACGATAAAAACATTGACAGCCAATCAGAATCCATCTAACTTTAACGAACTCAAGCATTTAAAGCGACAGATGACAAAATTGAAGCAAACGTAGAATAAACAGAACAGAAAGATATCACTTTCATAGCGATTTTTCAGGTGATGAACGATAAAAACACTGACAGCCAATCAGAATCCTCCTGACTTTAACGAGCTCGAGCATTTAAGACGGACAGACGACAAAATTTTTGTGCACTTAAAAAAACCCAGTACACTATCATCTGTCGATGTAGACACACATATAGTTAAGATTTATTTTTAGAGTTTTTGCCTTCATTATGATAGGACAGGAAGCAGACAGGAAAGGTCAGGAAAGATTGGGAAAGTCCACGAGTCGGGACTCGAACTCGGATCGCCTGAAGCGCAACGGCGCTATATAGACACAAATACAGTTATCACTATAGTTATTATCCTTTATGTGAACGAGTCTTGAACCTGAGTGGTATTTTTTTCAGGAAAAGCATAAGGATACTTCCTCAAAAGTCGATCGGAGGCTGTTTTGTATCGTACGGCTAGTGTGCTCTCCTGACTAGAGGACACCACTGCTCATGAAATGTCATTTATGAACAAAAATGGCCCATATTTTTGAGTCTTTTCTGGACTCTTGATTGGTCAGCACAAAAGTTGCTAACAGAAGAAGGCCTGAGCTCACAGGGTCTGAGTTTAGACCTGCTAGCGTAAGAAAATGCCAATCCTCATTATCACGCATGTGAAAGCTGACACGGCAGGACAGCAGCAGGCCGAATTTACTGTAATGAGCACGTTATGTCAGATGATGCTTACATACGTGTATGATAGATTGCTAGCTTCCACTCACTGATTTATATAAGTATGCTGACACTGGATTAGCCATATTGCAAAAATACTCTTAAGAAATAAGTAAAAGTAAAAAAATACTTGAAAAAAAAAAAGTTTTCACCATGTTTTTATTGTTCAGGGCCTGTATTTTAAACTGCGTACTATTTTAACCATTCCAATATAGATATTCGCATAGACTATTTGTTATGACAGAAGTAAATTAATGTACACAAATAAACAAATCAAATCTGTGATTTTATAATAATAATAATAATAATAATAGTATATATTATTATTTGTACATGTTGTGTAAATATAAATATATGCCTAATATAATAATAATAAACACTGAATAATAGTACTAATAAATAAATAAATACAATTAATGAATCCTTTTTTATATATATTTAAAGAATTTTTTTTTTCTCATTTAAATAAATAATTAAAATATTAAATTAAGTTATTTAATTTATAATAATTATTCTAATTAATTAATTAAAATAATTCTTTTTTTATAATTTAAATAAAAATGTATTTTGAATTATTTAAAAAAATATATTTTTTAATAATTATTTGTTTTTAGAATTAAAATATATGAACACAATATTAATTTATTTATTTTGAATTATTTAAAATTATTTTTTAAAACAGTTATTTATTTCTTATAATTTAAATTAATAAATACACTATTAATTAATTAATTTATCCTGAATTATTTGAAAAAATTATTAAAAAAAATATTTTTTATAATTTGATTAAATCAATATACTGTATATAAGATAAAAAAATAATAACAATTCTCGTAATCCAACATTAATACAAAAACACAATGTTACACATGTCGTGCTCAGTTTGGTTCCTGCTGTGTTAAGGTGAGGATGGTGTAAACTGAAGGTCTGTTTGTTGGTCAGTTTCTCTTGTGTTGGATGAAATAAAGCCTGACAGGTCGAATGAACCTGCTGTGGAGCATCACACCACCTCAGCTTCTCACCGCACGAGTTACTGGCACATTACTGACGCAGAGCCAAATCTAGACCCGCGAAGTGTCCGTCTCTGTCTCGTTTCTCATTAGAACACTTACAGGTTCCTCCGAAACACACATCCTCACTTATCAAGTGTGATTCAACCTCAGTAGGGTAGAAAAACAACATGCTAACCTTTCACTGTGACCTTTTCATGTGGTGCTACAAGCCACGACAATTGCAACGCTGAGCTGTAAATTATGTTTACATTGTCTAAATTTAGTCTAAAAACTGATTTTTGGCTTTTAACATTTGAATAGCATTGCCAAAACATCTTTTATTTACAGTCAGATGGCTAAATAGACAGTGACATGAAGCCTCTAATGGTTTATTGCTTTATTTACGTCATTTTTTTATTTAATTTGTTCACCCAAACAGGTAAACAATCCATTCTTATATTATAGTACACTTTAGAGCATTAATATCATGTATACAATCCCTCTTACCTGACAGAAATCAGTAAAATGAGAGTCCTGAGACACAACAGCAACAAACTATTTGACCATGATCACGAACACTAGACGCCTGTCAATCATTGTGCACTTTCAGGTTTGCTGACATTGGATTGGCTGACATGTGTTTGGGGGGCGGGGTTTAGGAGGTGGATATGTACAAAATGGTTGAAATTAGTAAAATGGCTGAAAAAGCACCTTAAAGTTGGTTTTAATAAGAGCCACAAAGGATTGTGTGTGTTCTGATGCAACAGAACAACCTTTTTAAGTTTCTCACTGGTGTTTTAACACCATTAGTGCTCAACAGAGTAATCTGAATGACTTATTAGCGCTGGGCAACGATTAATCGCATCCAAAATAAAAGTTTGTGTTTACATAATATATGTGTGTGTACTGTGTATAATAATTTTGTTACATATGCATGTATATATTTAAGAATTTTTTGCATGTATATATTGTATATATATTTATACATAATTTATATTATATATAAATATAAATATTTTATATATAAATACCACATTTTTCTTAAATTTATTCATGCATATGTGTCAAAATAATTATAAAATAATTATACACAGTACACACACATATATCATATACACAAACTTTTATTTTGGATGCAGTTAATCACAATTAATCGTTGCCCAGCACTAATTATAATTCAATTCAATTCACATTTATTTGTATAGCGCTTTTCACAATACACATTTCAAAGCAGCTTTACAGAAAATGCATGAGTCCACATTACAATTTAGAGAGTTATCAGAGGAGACTTTCTAAGTTATGTATTTCAGAAATGTACATATACAAAATCACAGTTAGCGAAAAATGTAATAATTTAATGCAGAAACAATGAGCTCATTGAAGTAATGAATACTTGTTTGTTGAGCAATGATTATGAGATTTGTTGATTCAGAGTGAAACATCAAGAACTACAGTACATTTATTCCAAAGCGACTTACATTGCATTACAAGGTACACATTTACATTCTTATCAATTCTTGCTTTGCCTGGGAATCGATCCCATGACCTTGGCGTTGCAAGCGCCAGCACTCGACTGTTTGAGCTACAGCTAAAAGAAGCTTGGAGAAGCCCGTACAGCCGAATGAGCCTGTGATGTCTGTGATGTTGTGATGTCTGTGATGTTGTGATGTCTGTGATGTTGTGATGTTGTGATGTTGTGATGTTGTGATGTTGGTGTCTCAGAGCTGGAGGAGGCGCAGCAGAAGTGTCACCCGTGCTGGTACGCGTTTGCACACAAGTACCTGGTGTGGACGTGTTGCCCTCGCTGGATGAAGCTGAAGGAGTGGGTGAAGATCATGGTGATGGACCCGTTCCTGGATCTGGCCATCACTATCTGCATCGTCCTCAACACACTCTTCATGGCTCTCGAACACTATCCCATGACGGATGAGTTCAACCGGATGCTGTCTGTGGGGAACCTGGTGAGTACCACTGATTTACTCATGATTTACTCATGATTTACTGATAATTTACTCATGATTTACTCATGATTTACTGATGATTTACTCATGATTTACTGATAATTTACTCATGATTTACTGATGATTTACTCATGATTTACTGATGATTTACTCATGATTTACTGATGATTTACTCATGATTTACTGATGATTTACTCATGATTTACTGATGATTTACTCATGATTTACTGATAATTTACTCATGATTTACTGATGATTTACTCATGATTTACTGTTGATTTACTGATAATTTACTCATGATTTACTGATAATTTACTCATGATTTACTGATGATTTACTCATGATTTACTGTTGATTTACTGATAATTTACTCATGATTTACTGATAATTTACTCATGATTTACTCATGATTTACTCATGATTTACTCATGATTTACTGATGCAACAAGATATAACAATGCTGTCTTAGTGTTAAAAACAATTACATCATGTTAACATGATATAATATACATGTCCGTGTATGTCAAATATTATATTATATTTCGTTATATTATATTAATTTCATTATTATATTATATTATATTAATTATATTATATTTCATTATATTATAATATATCATATTTCATTATATTATATTATATTATATTGTATTATATTATATTATATTTCATTATATTATATTAAAATGTTTTCAGTATATCTACCTTTATTTAAATGTACACTACTGTTCAAAAGTTTGTAGATTTTTTAATGCTTTTGAAAGAGTCTCTTCTGCTCACCAAGGCTGCATTAATGTGATCAAAAATACAGTAAAATTGCTAAATATTTTTACAATTTAAAATAACTGTTTTCTATGTGAATATACAGTAAAGTGTAATTTATTCCTGTGATCAAAGCTGAGTTTTCAGCATCATTACTCCAGTCTTCAGTGTCACATGATCCTTCAGAAATCACTCTAATATGAGGATTTGATGCTCAAGAAACATTTATGATTATTATCAATGTTGAAAACAGTTCATATTACAGTATATTGTGGAAATGGATACATTTTACTTAGTAAGGATTCTTCGATGAATAGAAAGAAAAGCATTTATTTGAAACTTTTGTAACATTATAAATGTCTTTACTGTCATTTTGATCAATTTAAGGCATTCTTGCAGAATAAAAGCATTATTTTCTTTAAAAAAAAAAAAAACTGACCCCAAATGTTGGTGTGTACATTTAAATTATATATAAAAATTATTATGATCAAGACATTAATATTAAACAATTACAATGACTCCTGATATTTCTAATAGCAATCTAATCAGGCTGTGACTGTAAATAGGAAAAGACAAACATTTGCCAAACCTGTAATATTCTTGCATAAAAATGTCCAATTTAATAAGCAGACGTTGATATCCCCTCTATCTGTAACGCTGCTGGAAGGTCACGTTTAGCACATTGCATTGTGGGAAAGGGCACATTGTGACTGCAGAATAGTGTAGTTAGAAGAGAACATGCTGTCCATGAGTCACATCAGGACTGAGATCGATGCGAGTCTCTGTTCACTGAGCTGTACAGGTGACAGTCCACTCGCTCACGACCTCTGACCCCTGAGGATTACTGACACACAGTCGTGCTGAAGTGAAGCTCACTGAGGATGGCCACTCGCCTCATCTTCTGCTCGTCTGGCATATATGTTGCAGGCTTTTAAAAAGGATTCCTTTATTGTGCCGACATGTCCTGTATTGACATTGATGAGAATTCTTTCATGTTTCGCTTACACAGAAAACTGTTGATATATTATTTCATATATTTATTTTATTTCAATTAGTTGTAAAGGCAACTTTTTTTTTAATAATTTTTTTTATTTAATACAATTATTATTATTATTTTTTTTTATTTATTTTTTTATGAAAACTATTTTAATATTTTTAGTTAACAATGAGTAGAATAAAGATCCACATTGTTTGCCGTGTCACGACCCCGACTGCTAAATTTAATGTTTAATTTAAATTTTATGTGATTTCCCCCCCCCCATTTTTTCATTTTTTACAAATATTTCTATGTATAGCTGTAATTAATTTCTATTTCAGTTTTAGTTTTGATAATTTTAGTACTTTAAATTATTTTATTACAGTTATTTGCAACATTTATAATTTTTCTTATAATATATATTTTATTTTAGTTCAGCTTTATTTCATTTAACAAAATATTTTAATGAAAAACGTTATTTATTATTTATTTATAAAGGTTATATAAAAGTTTTCTTATTGGTGGCAAAGACATGAGATTTGATTTGATTTGTTGTGTCAACATATCCTGACGCTGGTGTGAATGTGAACTGATGCATGTTTGACTTACACAGCATTTGTTGCTTTGAGAGAGAGAGAGTGTGTGTGTGTGTGTGAGAGAGAGAGAGAGAGAGAGGCAGACAGGCGTGAGTCACGCGTGTGTTAGAGTGTGTTATGTCACAGCTACTGAGGGTCAGAGGTCACGTGTTGTTTGTAATCTGTGTTAGATGGAGAAACACACACTGACGGGTGGAGAGACGCTCCACAAACATTCCTTTCTCCTTCATCGCTCAGGAGTCTTCATGTAGAGCTCAGATCTTTGGCTCCTAAAACTGCTTTTGGAGGAATAAAAGTGATTGTTAGTGTTCATGTGATGAAATTACAGAGCTATAAAGTTCAGATCGTTTGGAAATTATATCAGAATCTCTGGCTTGATTACGAGCGGTTTATTCTCATTGTTGTCATTTGAGATGAGATTTCAGTTGAGTGACTTTTCTCATCTTTCTTAAAAAGAAAATCAATTCTTAGTTTCATAGTAGAGTCAGTGTTGTTGCAGTTATAGTATTTATTCATATTTTATTTAACTTTTATTTTCACTTTTCATTGTCATGAGCATGTCATATTTAATTTTAATTAATACATTTAATTTAATTAATCAAATTGAATTGTCATATTTACATTGTATGTTATTTTTTGTAAAATTTCTATTTAGCTTTTTTTATTTCATTTGTAGTTTTAGCAATTTTAGTACTTCAGCTTATTTTAAAATTCAACATATTCTTTTAATATTTATTTTATTTTATTTCAGCTTTATTTCAATTAACAAAATATATATTTTTTTGTTTATAACAAGTAAATAAAGATCCATATTAATCCATATAAATTTAATATTTAATTTTAATCGTTACATGCTTTTGACATTTTAAGTATTTTTTAAAAAAAATTTCTATTTAGCTTTCATTTATTTTTATTTCAACTTCAGTAATTTTAGTACTTTTGTTTAATTTTAGTTTATTTATTTTTCTTATATACAGTATATTATATTATATTGTATATAAAAATATACATTTGTCATGCCCTCCACGCTTTTTCAACGTATTTTAATTATAAAATCACTTAATGACTCATAAATTACAGTATATATTATTATATTATATACATTTCCTTCTATGTTTCTATCGCCGTGTCCAGAGCGCGCCTGAGGCGTTTGATTGTTAGTTTCAGAAGTGTCAGCTGTCTCAACAGACAGGATGATGATGTCATTTCCTGTGTCAGCTGTCTCATCAGACACAGTGATGATGTAAATAAATGATGATGTCGTCGGTGTGTGTCCGTCACTCTGAACACTTCAGAAATGGCCAAACGCCTCCCGGCTCCACGTTCAGTTCACTCGAAAAACTGCCGTTGTTTCAACCCAACTTTGGGTCAAATATGGACAAACCCAGCCGTTGGGTTACATTTTTGAATTACATTTTCATTCATTCATGTATTTATTAAGCACCGATAAACACCATAGTGCTGTACAAATAAGATAAAACAATGAAAGGAAACAAACAAAAAGTAAAAAGAAACAATACAAAATAAAATCAGCAAATTTAACATACAAAGTTTAAAAAGCCAAAGTAGAAAAAAAGATTTGAATTAAGATTTAAATTAACAGAATTTGACATTTTCACAGATAAGGGGATATTTTTAACCCAGCGTTTGGGTTTGTCCATATTTGACCCAGAATTGGGTTAAAACAGGCCAGCATGTTTCCGAGTGTGTGCGACTCTCAGGGATAAGATGAGTTAATTGCTTCATGGAGATGTTAATGTGTGTTTGAGAGGTGAAGCTCAGTCACGCTGAGTCTCGTGTGTCAGCGCAGCGGCTGTCAGTGATGTTCACATGATGATGATGATGATGATGCGTCTGTATGAATCTGTTATGCTCACCATCTCTTCGTCAGCGATATGAAAATGACTCACTATAGACTGGATATCAAATCTCCTCGAGGGTGAATCTCAGTGGAAGATCATGTTTTACCCCAAAATCAAAAGTCAGACCATTTAAAATGAACTGAAATAAAATAATTTAAAGGCAACATATCTCTATATTTATATTTTATCTCAATTTATTTATTTAAATTATCAAAGCAATTTTGTAATAATCAACTATTAAGCACTTTATCCAAATGTTTTATTATTAAAATTCATTATTTTTAAATATTATTTTAATAAAAGTATTTAATAGTACTATTTATTGTGATGTGTTTAAATTATGCTGATTTTAATAAACAAGTACTAATTTGTATTTCTAAAATTTGTACAGTTATACAGTAAAAATACTACATTACAATAAAGAGAATTATTTAAAAAAAAACCGATTAAAATGTACAGGTTCAACACACACACAAAAAAATGTGCTTTAATTGAGGTTCATTACATAATACATAATTTTTACCTTGTGACTTGATAATTAATATAATAATATAAAAAAAATTGTTTTGGTCGGGTGAATTGCGTGTTTTCATGAGAATCACTCTCAGAGAGGATGAAGATGTCTTTCCAGATCTCTGTTTATTGTTTAGATGAAAGCGTTCATTACGGGACGCGAGGCAGAACCAGAGACGGTGTTCTGGTCTGTTCATCTTCACAGTGTGTGTGTGTGACGTATCATAGTCACATCCACACGCGCAGATACAAGATACAAGAAACAGAGCAACTCTCATATGTGACCCTGGACCACAAAACCAGTCACATGGGTAAAACATCATCTGAAAGCTGAATAAATAAGCTTTCCATTGATGTGTGGTTTGTTATGATAGGACAATATTTGGTCGAGACACAACTATTGAAAATCTGGAATTTGAGGGTGCAAAAAATCGAAACATTGAGAAAATCTCTTTTAAAGTTGTGCATTTATGTTGGCGATTGTGCCGCATTCACTCACACAAATACATGTTTTATATATTTATAAAACATTTTATATATTTTATATCTTTACTTAATATCCTAATGATTTTTGGCATAAAAGAAAAATCGATAATTTTGACCCATACAATGTATTATTGGCTATTGCCACAGATATACCCGTGCGACATGTGACTGGTTTTGTGATCCAGGGTCACATATATAAAAGACCCAAAGCAAGCAGCAGACCTGCCGTAGATATACACACACACCTGTATATAGGTGTACACACACATATCTCAGGATTCTGCAGGATCGAACCGCCTGTCAATCACAAAGTTCTACACTTGCCCCGCCCCCTTGCATGCCTGTTTTATATTTATATGTATATATATTGGCTAATTTAATTATGCTTTCAGCTGCCAATAATAGTATAGTACTCAGAAGTACATAAAAAATAAGTAATAAATATAATTTAAAGAAAAAAAATTCAGTGCTACTTTAATAGCAGTAATAGTTTTGCAGCAATGTAGTATTCACAACAAAGACAATCACAATAAATATTTACTGTTTTTTCAAGCAAATCTACATCTGTAGAAACTAATGTAAATGCATTCATTCAAGTTTGCATGTTTATATACATTCATTTACATATATACATTTACTTATGTATTGACATGTATATATTTATTTATTGTTTATACATTCATTTATTTACATTTATACTAGTGATGTCAAATCGATTAATCGCATCTAACATAAAAGTTTGTAAAAATATAACGTGTATACACACACACACACACATATTTACAAACTTTTATGTTAGATGTGATTAATTGCAATACGTTTGTTTATACATTCACATGTATATATTTATTTGTTTATACATTAATTTATTTACATGTATACTAGTGATGCCAAATCGATTAATCGCATCTTACATAAATGTTTGTTATATATATATATATATATATATATATATATATATATATATGTGTGTGTGTATGTATATATACATAATATATATACACACACACGCACACACATTATATATTTACAGATCTTTATGTTAGATGCGATTAATCGATTTGACATCACTAATTTACACATTTGTTTATACATTCACATGTATATATTTATTTATGTAAAGATGCATATAAATATAATCATTCTTGTAGCTCAAACAGTTCGATTGGGTTCGATTTCCAGAAAGTGTATAGCATTGAAATGCTTTGGATAAAAGCATCTTCCACATGCATAAACGTAAACAAAGTACATTGTTTGAAAACATAAACTTGATGTTGTTGTCAGGTGTTCACGGGAATCTTCACGGCTGAGATGGTGTTGAAGATCATCGCTCTGGACCCGTACTTTTACTTTCAGCAGGGCTGGAACATCTTCGACAGTCTCATAGTGAGTCTGAGTCTCATGGAGCTGGGTCTGTCCAACGTGGAGGGTCTGTCCGTCCTGCGCTCATTCAGACTGGTAAAACACGCTTCTATCTAGAGCTGCACGATTAATCGGTAAAAGATCGGGATCTCGATTTAAACACCCGCTTGATCTCATTCCTAAATGACAACGATTCACGTCTGCGTTGGCGCTGAGAGCAGTTGTCATGTATGGGTATGAAACAGCTTCTTTTCAACCACACAGTTTCGTTATATCTGTGAAACAAATATTCAAATTATCATAGAAGTATGATACAATACAAGTTTATAGTTAACATACAAACATTGATGTTTACAAAATTAAGCAAATCACCGTTTGAAAGTAACTTAACGCTTCAAATAACAATTGTATCGATTACATAGTTACACCAGTAGGTGGCGACAAGTGACTATTAAAAAAAGTATTTGGCATTGAATCGTTCATTCAAAATATTTGTTTAAAAAAATGCTGATTCATCCAGTAATGAAACAATTAAGTACTCATAAGTGAGTCGTTGAATCATTCATTCAACCCATTTTCTAAAAAATATTTAGATTCAGATTCATTAAACATTTTAAATAGCCAGGAATAATTACACTTTGATCTAATTTCAACACTAATTTTTACACTAATTTACTAGATCCTCTAGTAAATTAGATGTTATATTGTTTAGTTGTCTGTTCAGAATCGCGATCTCAGTTTTGAAACCAAAAGAAATCTTGTTTCTAAGTTTATCCTGAATCGTGCAGCTCTACTTCTAACTGACTGACGAGTTTCTGTCACATTCGTTTGTTCTGTTTGCAAACCGGCTCTTCTCCTTCTCCTCCAGCTGAGGGTCTTCAAGCTGGCGAAGTCGTGGCCGACTCTGAACACGCTGATCAAGATCATCGGGAACTCTGTCGGCGCTCTGGGGAATCTGACCCTGGTTCTGGCCATCATCGTCTTCATCTTCGCCGTGGTCGGCATGCAGCTGTTCGGGAAGAACTACGAGTCGTGTGTGTGCAAGATCTCCAAGGACTGTACGCTGCCCCGCTGGCACATGAAGGACTTCTTCCACTCGTTCCTCATCGTGTTCCGGGTCTTGTGTGGGGAGTGGATCGAGACCATGTGGGATTGTATGGAAGTGGCCGGTCAGCCGCTCTGTATTCTGGTCTTCATGCTGGTCATGGTTATCGGGAACCTCGTGGTAAGTTGTTTCTTTAGCTGTGTCCCAAATGATGCACTATACACTATGCACTTATACACTGTAAGAAAAAAGGATGTGGACGTCGAAGATCTCAAAAATTAAAGGGATAGTTCACCCAAAAATGAGAATTAGCCCATGATTTACTCACCCTGAAGCCTGGTGTATATGACATTCTTCTTTAAAGGGGTGGTATAATGCCCTATTCACAAGATGTAAAATAAGTCTTTGATGTCCCCAGAGTGTGTGTGTGAAGTTTTAGCTCAAAATACCCCAATGATATTTTAATATAGCATGTTAAAGTTGTTACTTTTTGAGGGTGAGCAAAAAATTAACGTTTTTGTGTCTGTCCCTTTAAATGCAAATGAGCTGCTGCTCCCGGCACAGGGGGCGGAGCTTCAACAAGTCGTGTCCTTTTACCTCACACACACATGCACTGAACATTTCTAAACTTTTAGCCTTTTATGTTCAAACCGGAGTCAGACAATGATGGAGAGACTCGAGAAGAAGTGACAACATGTAGAAGCAACAGGACATTTCTGAACGTTTAGTTGAAGAATTTATGTAGCTTATGTGTAGTTATCTTCTAGTCATTGATTAGCATATTCTGTCATGATAATCTATAAATCGTGTTCCGGGGGCGGGGTTTATGTAAATTTTAGGGTAAGTGATGTCACTAACCCGGGAGGAATGTCCTGTAGTCTCTACCAGCCGTTTGTTGTAGTCCTTAAAAAGCCATTTCTTTAAAAGCAAATATCTCCCTTTGCTCTGAACTTTGAGCGTCGTAACTTTGCAGATGTTGTTTATGCTCAAACAGCAACATTACACACTAACTCAAGTCAAGTCAAGTCAAGTATATTTGTATAGCGCTTTTCACAATACAGATTGTATCAAAGCAGCTTCACAGTATTAAATTAAAATAATACAACAAGGTTTGTTTCTAGTGGAATTTATTGATAAAATCAAATTAGATATCCAGAATATCCCCAACTGAGCAAGCCAAAGGCAACAGTGGCAAGGAACCGAAAAACTCCATCAAGTGACCTAATAGTGTCCTAAAACTCCATCAGGTGACCCAATGGAGAAAAAAAAAACCTTGGGAGAACCCAGGCTCAGTCGGGGGCCAGTTCTCCTCTGGCGTTTATTAACTAGAGGCCGGATTGTAATTTGAACTGTAAGATTAAAAATATTATATGAATGCCTGGCTGAAGAGATGCGACTTTAATCTAGTTTTAAACTGGGAGAGCGAGTCTGAGCAACGAACAGTATCAGGAAGGCTATTCCAGAGTTTTGGAGCTAAATGTGAAAATGCTCTCCCTCCTTTGGTGGTTCTGGATATCCTAGGTATGACCAAAAGCCTTGAATTTAGTGATCTTAAAGAGCGCGATGGATTATAGGGCGATAGAAGATCCGTTAAATAGACTGGAGCTAAGCCGTTTAGGGCTTTATAAGTCAGTAGCAATACCTTGTAATTAATACGGAACTTTATAGGTAACCAATGCAGTGATGATAAAATCGGTGTTATATGATCATATTTTCTTGATCTAGTAAGAACTCTAGCGGCGGCATTTTGGACTAACTGTAGCTTGTTAATTGAGGATGCAGGACAACCGGCTAATAAAGCATTACAGTAATCTAGTCTCGAGGTCATGAATGCATGAACTAACTTTTCTGCATCAGAAACTGATAGCATATTACGTAGCTTAGCAATGTTTCTAAGGTGGAAAAAGGCGGTTTTTGTAACATATGAAATATGATTTTTGAAAGACAGGTTGCAATCGAGTATAACACCCAGGTCTTTTACTGTAGAGGATAAAGTAACAGGACATCCTACTATATTAAAGTTGTATTGCGAGAGGTTTTGTGGGCGGTTTTTTGAACCGATGATTAGTACCTCTGTTTTGTCTGGATTTAATAAAAGAAAATTACGCGTCATCCAATCTTTTATATCTTTAACACACTCTGTCAATTTGGATAATTTATCGTTTTCATCCGGCCGTGATGAAATATATATTTGAGTGTCATCAGCATAACAATGGAAACTAATTCCATGTTTCCTTATAATATTTCCAAGTGGCATCATATATACTGAGAATAATAGAGGGCCTAACACAGATCCCTGCGGCACTCCATAGTTTACTGGAGTTATGATCGATTTTTCTCCATTTAAATAGACAAAATGGTAGCGGTCAGATAAGTATGATCTAAACCAGCTTAATGCTTGTCCTTGAACACCAGTATAATTTTGTAGTCGATCTAAGAGTATTGTGTGATCTATAGTATCGAACGCAGCACTAAGATCAAGTAAAACTAGTATTGAGATACAGCCTTGGTCAGAAGCTAAAAGTAAATCATTTGTGATTTTAACGAGCGCAGTTTCAGTGCTATGGTGCGGCCTGAAACCAGACTGAAACTTCTCATAGATATCATTTTCTTGCAAGAAAGAACACAATTGAGCGGACACCACTTTTTCTAATATTTTAGACATAAATGGAAGATTTGAAATGGGTCTAACTAACTAAAGTTAGAAAACGAGTTTAAGACGAATACAATAGGAGTTATATTAAAAAATATCCTGGCTCTTCCAAGCCTTTTAATGGGAGTCAATGGGTATATTTTCTTGGAAGTCCATCAAATAAAAGTGCTTGAAACGGCTCTGGCGAGTTAATAAAGGTCTTCCGAAGCACAGCAATGTGCTCGTTTAAGAAAAATATCCATATTTAAAGCTTTATCGACTAAAATAACTGGCTTCAGGGTGAGTAAATCATGGGCTAATTTTCATTTTTGGGTGAACTGTCCCTTTAAGTTTATTACAGCATAGCAGTAATAGCGTACAGACAGCACTTCAGATTCAGAGTCAAAAAGAATGCAGAATAAACGTTCCACACTTCGTTTTCCCGGTTAAAAAAGTGCATCATCCGGGTAGTTAAAGTGCACTTTTTCTTTTGGGAATTTTCAGTGTGAACGTACTACTCGCACTACTTACACTACAAAATGGCGTAGAATAGTGCACAAGTATGCGATTGATTTGGGACGCACCTTTTGTTGAGGTGATTATGTGTTTATATTGTCTGCTGTCTCTCAACACTCGTGTCAGACGAGCTTCATAAAGCACCACTGTTATAACCGCTGTTATTATTGCTGAGGGTCATATTTGCATCTGATTAACTCAAGACTCATGAACTCTGTTTGAAATTCGTCCACGCTTGATTAAAATGATGTGAGGAATACAAACTGATAAAGTCATTAAAATAATTTCTTTTGATTTGGATACATACCTACATAATGAATTAATCTTTTATTTGAAAGACCTGTGATGTATTCATTATTTAGTGGGCGTTTTTTTTTTAATCAAAGTCTTCATGTGCAATAATTGCACCGTGAGCGTCTGGGGTGAATTGTTTTGCTCAGTGGCTCATGGGTAATTGATCTCAATAACTCACCAGTTCCTGCAAAGCCCCAAATGTGAGATGTGAGTGTTTGCGTTTATATCACAGATCCTCTTAAACATGTCATGACATGAGAAATCTAATTTGTTTCATAGCTTAAAATGTCCTTATTATGAATTAAGTATTTATTTAATCAAGCTCCAAAAACAGCTAATTTTGATATTGCAGGATCTGTGACATCACACTGGCAAATACATTTGCATATGCCCGCCTGCAGAGCAAGACAGTGACCAATAGTTATACATCATCGCACCACAGGCCCCGCCCACTGGCGTTCAGTCGCTTAACGGCTGATATTTACGTACACTGGATGTGATTATAATCACTGATGCTGTCTACACTGATACAGTATACAGTTTCTGACGTCTGTCGACAACAAGACAAATGGAGGAGTGAAAGAACTTTCGCTGAAATGTGTGATTTCCAAATGTGGTCTCCAAAAGGGTTTCCAGTGTGAGTTCAGTAAGATTTTGTTGAAAGAAGTCTGCTCACCACGGCTGCATTTATTTGATCAAAATACAGTAAAAAATGTAAAGTGCCCTATTTTAACGATCTGAAACGCAAGTATCAAGCGCGAAACGCAAGTAACTTTGTGGGCGGGTCTCGCAAATCTAAAAGGGGTTGGTCTGAAGTAGCTTCATTACTCATAGGTGTGGTTTGGGCGTAACGTGAAATAAACCAATCAGAGCGACATCTCACATTCCCTTTAAGAGCAGGCGTGCTTGTTCCATGGCGGATTGCTATTATAACGGCGGATTTGCCAGGAGCGGTTCACAGCCGAGGAGACCGACCCCGTAAAACACAGAGAAGTGACATTGGGGACTGAGAAACACACACAAATTTGCTTCGGTTAAACAGGCGTATGATAATTTGGGTAAATGTGTAAGCTAGATTTATGCCTATTTTTTCACATCTTCATGGACACCACAATGATTTCCCTTGTGTATTAATATTTTTCCTTGTAATAATGTATGGTTTGCAAAAATGAAAACTGCTGCTTCTGTGTAGATGAGAGAAGCAAAGTGTATGTGTGTTGTGCACACGCTACATTATGGCCAAGCATGCGCCCTTAAAATAGCATCTGAAAACGCGCCACTGACTTTAGACGAGGTTTCTCCTGGTCTGTGGTGGAATTGTTTTCTGAAACTGCAAAATAGCACCAGGGAACGTTTGCGCCGGAACACGCCTCCTCTTTTCTCTGAACCGCCCCCGGGAGCGCAAGTTCATTCCCTAATTTACCGACGTGCGTCTGTGGAGGGAAAAGTCTGCTGTGCATCGGGTGCAAAATACATGCGATACATGCGTCGCTGTACAAAGTCAGTTGCGCTGGGTGCAAGATGGGGCCCAAAATGTTTTTACAATTTTAAATCAGCTGTTTTCTATGTGAATATATAGTAAAGTGTAATTTATTCCTGTGATCAAAGCTGAATTTTCAGCATCATTACTCCAGTCTTCAGTGTCACATGATCCTTCAGAAATCATTATCATATGATGATTTGCTGCTCAAGAAACATTTATGATTATTATCAATGTTGAAAACGGTTTCATATTTTTGTGGAAATCGTGATAAATTTTTATTTTCAGGGTTCGATGATATAAAGAAAGCTCAAAAGTACAACATTTATTTGAATGAGAAATCTTTTGTAACATTCTAAATGCATTTACGGTCACTTTTGATCAATTTAATGCGTCCTTGCTGAATCAGAGTACTAAAGAAAAAATTTACTGAGATTTTATCATGTTTAAATCCATTCTGCAGGTTTTCACCCACAGAAAATATGCTATATATCTTTTTATTTGATTTGATTTTATTTTAATTTGGATTTGACAGATGACATAATCCAAAGGATAGCATGTTAAAGTGTAAACACTTATTTCCAACATATCAACCCTGAGATCAGTAGCAAACGCAAACCCTGCGAGAGTTTCTCCATGTGGAGTCTAGACCGTGTGCAGGACTGTAAAAGAAGTGTGCAGACTGATTGCATCTGGGCCTGTTCATAAGATATTGATATTGCATAACAGAGGGTTTGGTACAGATGGAAGAGAGAGTTTCACCAGAGCGATTAACACATGCAAATGTGAACCGGGGGAATTGAGGCTGGACGAGTACCAGGGCTTTTCCATCTTCGCTGCCTTTAGAGACGCTGTTATGAGGAAAGAATCACCTCCGATACACTGACGAGCATTTCAGAAACACTGCAGATGTGTGGCGTCGCTCGAATGCTGTGACCTGATCTTTCCTGCATGATTTCATTTGCATACAACAGTTAAAGGTCAAATATTTGTACCTTTGTTACACCATCGATATTTTTAGATCATCCCGACTTGTCACTTAGAGACTGTGGAAGTATTTGCAGGGACCATGGGGCGCGAGGCGGTGTGCGCTGGGTAATGTGTTTTAAATTTGCACACAATGCATTTGAATTGCAAACAATCCAGTGGTTCATTTGATTATACTGAGCCCTGTTCTGAGTGCTGAAGTTAATATGCAGTGCACTATGTATATTTGGCTAGAGACCTTCCTAGGCGGTATTTTAAGGCATCATGGGCACTTTGACGGAGGATGACAATGTAATGCTGCCTTCTTTTGGAAAAATTCTGTGTCTGTCCCTCGTGTCAGGCGTTATTTACTTCACTTCCCTCATTTGTTTCAGTGTTTATGACTATTAGTTAAGAATGTGTGTGTGTGTGTGTGTGTGTGTGTGTGGTCTTGTTTAGAAAATAGCTGACTGTAATAATCTTAAACATATGCTGATTTATTTGAGCAATTGAGTTATTTTATTTTATTACTAGTATACATGGTAGTTTTTATTGTAATAAATTATAATTTAATAATCATTTTAAATCATTTAAAATTAGAGCTTGTAGTGCTATGAATTGATTAATGCTGATCTGGACAAGATGATTTCCATATTTCATATTCATGTGATATGATTTTTTTTATGTCATGTGATATGTACATAATGTCAATATAATTTTTAAAAAGGCTAACATTTTTTATTAAAAATATATATTGTTAATAAATAATATTAAGAATAAATATTACTTTTGTTAAAAAAAAATCTCCAACGTGAAGATTTATTTTAGCAAAAAGTTTATTTTATTTTATTATATTGATGATGATGATTTCATTGATTTTATCAGATGATTTTAAACACTGTTTTAAAGTAATAAGAATGATAATTTGGGGGAATTAAAAAAAATTATTCAAAATATATTTTTTCATTTTTATTTCGATTATTGCGTGAGATATGACCCGGGCATTTCTTGATGATATTCACAAACAGTGGCTGTTTTATTCAAATAAGCTGGTTTAATAGCGTGCCGTTTGTGTTTGCGTTTGTTCGACTGTGGGAATGTGAGAAAGCCATTAGAAACGCTCATAAATCTTCATTTGTAGTTGACTGAACAGCCAAAATGTCAAATACCCCTAAACTGCACCTGTAGAGTGTTAAACGCTTATTCAAGCGCTCGTTTGTTCTCCTCCGCGTTCACAGAGCAGAATTATTCATATTTACATCATTAAAGGGGGTTTGATGGGGATCTCCAGCGTTTGATGTGAAGAACAGGTGTCAGGATTCTGTACAGGACGTGTAAATACAGCGGCATTACAAGCCACCGCTGAAGCTGCCGGTCGGAACACACACACACATACACACACACACACACACACACACACACGTCAAGTTCACTGGAAGGCACTGATGTTGGGTTGGTTTGTAGAGGCTCCCAGGTAAACAGATCAGGGTGACCTATTCTTAGAGTGTGTGTGTGTGTGTGTGTGTGTGGACTCAGTCATCACTCCAGATGGATATGGACACACTGGTATCGATGCACCTGTGTGGATAATCAGAATTATTCAAAGCGCGGCCGAGTAACTGGAGAGGTGAAATTGATGTTATCAGATCTCGAGCTGCTCAGGGTTGCGATGACAAATCCATAACTCTGTTCCAGAAACCCAGAGCTTCTGTGTCTCGCGGAGACTCGAGAGCGACTGACGTCGAGTGCACTACATAGGCAGCAGGGATGCGTTAAAGTGACAGTAACGGCATTTTTATAATGTTACAAAAGATTCTTTTTCAAATAAATGATGTTCTTTTGAACTTTCTATTCATCAAAGAAAATGAAGTGAACTTGAAAAATAAAGTGTGTGCATGTGCGAGAGTGTGTGTGTGTGTGTGTGTGTGTGTGTGTGTGTGTGAGTGTGTGTTTGTGAGTGAGTGAGATTGTGTTTGTGAGTGAGTGAGTGAGTAAGTGTGAGTGTGTGTGTGTGTGTGTGTGTGTGTGAGAGAGTGTGAGTATGTGTGAGTGTGTGTATGTGTGTGTATGTGAATGAGTGAGTGAGTGAGTGTGAGTGAGTGAATGAGAGAGAGTGTGTTTGTGAGTGAGTGTGTGTGAGTGAGTGAGTGAGTAAGTGAGTGTGTGTTTGTGAGTGAGTGAGTGAGTGAGTGAGTGAGTGTGTGTGTGTGTGTGTGTGTGTGTGTGTGTGTGTGTGTGTGTGAGAGAGAGAGTGTGAGTATGTGTGAGTGAGTGAGTGAGTGTGTGTGTGAGAGTGAGAGAGTGTGAGAGAGTGTGTGTGTGTGTGTGTGTGTGTGTGTGTGTGTGTGTGTGTGAGTGAGTGAGTGAGTGAGTGAGTGAGTGTGTGTTTGTGAGTGAGTGAGTGAGTGAGTGTGAGTGAGTGAGTGTGTGTGTGTGTGTGTGTGTGTGTGTGAGAGAGAGAGTGTGAGTATGTGTGTGTGAGTGAGTGAGTGAGTGTGTGTATGTGTGTGTGTGTGTGTGTGTGTGAGAGAGTGTGAGAGAGTGTGTGTGTGTGTGTGTGTGTGTGTGTGTGTGTGTGTGTGTGAGTGAGTGAGTGAGTGAGTGAGTGAGTGAGTGAGAGTGAGTGAGTGTGAGCATGAATCGGTGTCAATATAGTTGCTGTTTCACATCTTGTATAGAAAGAACTCGGGTAAAATGAATCTTTGCTTTGCTTTTTATGGCTAACGATACATCAGGCAAAAGCACAGCTGATTCACTTAATCAACAAGTGTGTGAGGTCAGAGGTCACACTGTGACTGAACATCTGTTCCTGTAGACCGGCTCTAATCGCCTCAACTAGAGGGACTGGGAACCAAATCTTCTGGGAGTGCGAGTCGAGACAGAGTGTTTGGTCTACTTTAGTTCTATTCGCTTTTACCTCGGAAGATTATTGAGACTGAATATTTCATGATCAGAAAAGAGCTTTTATATCATGTGAATTTATTGCTATACTATAATTTCTTAATAGGCAACAACTTTATGCAAGTAACATGAACGCAGAAGCTTATATCTTAGCAAGCTTGATTTCACGTGTACATTACCATTCAAAGGTTTGGGCTCAGGAAGATTTTTTTATGCTTTTGAAAGAGTCTCTAGTTCTGCTCACCAAGGCTGTTCTTTTTTTAATCACGAATTTTGAAATATTTTTACATTTTAAATCAGCTGTTTTCTATGTAAATATAAAGTGTAATTAATTCCTGTGATCAAAGCTGAATTTTCAGCATCATTACTCCAGTCTTCAGTGTCACATGATCCTTCACAAATCACTCTAATATGATGATTTGATGCTCAAGAAACATTTATTATTATTATTAATGTTAAAAAAAGGTCATATTTTTGTGGAAAGTGATCAATTTTATTCTTAAGGATTCTTTTACGAATAGAAAGTGCAATGAACAGCATTTATTTAACTTTATAAATGCCAGTTTTGATCAATTTAATGCATCCTTATCAAACATATGACACAATGCAAGTGTGTTTTTGCTCTTTTCTTTTAGCTAGTGGTGTGTTTGTGTTCCTCATGCCATCCTTTGACTGATGGACACATTTGCCACCTGTTGTTTCGTCAAAGGTGGCGTATGATAATGCTAGTCATCTGTCTGAGGTAATGCTGTATTTTTAAGCTGTATCTGTGCGTGGGCTCAGCGTTTAGTGGAGTTCACCTGCAGAACGAGCTCATGTGTGTGTGTGTGTGTGTGTGTGTGTGCAGGTGTAGCGCTGAGAAGCTCCAGCTAATGATCCTCGGTTAGACTCGATCTCCTTCCCTGTTACTGAAGCGTAACGCAGGTGTGTGTGGACTGTGGGAATCTGGACACACAGCTTACAGCTCATAGAAAAGACTCATGGGATGTGCCCTATGGCCTAAGTCATACATCACCGTGACGTCATCATGTCATCATAAAGTTATTTTTGCTGGAACATCAATTTAAAATGGTTTTATGTTTTAATAATCACGTTAATGACTGTGATGATCCAGTGAATGAAATCCATCCGAGGTTAAATCAGGTCGATCCTAACTGATGAATTCACTTCTTCTTTTTATTTGGAACGTTGCTAAGGTGTTGTTCTGGGCGGTAGCTAAGGGCTCTGAGTGTTCTCTAGGTGGTTGCTAAGGTGTTCTGGTGGTTACTGAGGTGTACTAGGTGGTCTGGATGTTGCTAAGGTGTTCTGGGTGGTTGTTAGGGAGTTGCTAGGATGTTCTGGGAGGTTTCTCGGTGGTTACTTAGAGGTTGCAAGAGTGTTCTGGGTGGTTTCTAGGAATTTGCTAAGGTGGTCTTGGTGGTTGCTAAGGGGTCTGAGTGTTCTCTAGGTGGTTGCTAAGGTGTTCTGAGGTGTACTGGGTGGTCTGGATGTTGATAACATGTTCTGGGTGGTTTATAGGATGTTGCTAAGGTTTTCTGGGTGATTGTTTAAGAGTTGCTAAGGTGTTCTGGGTGGTTGTTAGGGAGTTGCTAGGATGTTCTGGGAGGTTTCTCGGAGGTCACCAAGGCATTCTGGGTGGTTACTTAGAGGTTGCAAGGGTGTTCTGGGTGGTTTCAAGGACATTGCTAAGGTGTTCTTGGTGGTTGCTAGGGAATTTATGAGGGGTTCTCTATGGTTGCTAAGGGGTCTGAGTGGTTTCAAGGACATTGCTAAGGTGTTCTTGGTGGTTGCTAGGGAATTTATGAGGGGTTCTCTATGGTTGCTAAGGGGTCTGAGTCATTTCTAAGTGGTTACTAAAGTTTCTGGGTGGTTTCTAGGATGTTGCTTAGATGTTCTGGGTGGTTTTTAGGGGGTTGCTAAGGTGTTCTGGGTGGTTTCTATGGAGTTGCTAAGGTGTACTGGGTGGTTTCTATGGGGTTGCTAAGGTGTACTGGGAGGTTTCTATGAGGTCACTAAGGCATTCTGGGTGGTTGTTAGGAGGAGGCGAATGTCTTCTGAGTGGTTTCTAAGACATAGCTTGTTTTTGATGGTTTGTCAAGGTGTTCTGGGAACTTTCTAGGAGGTGGTTACTATGGTGTACCTGTTTTATGGTCCAGCATATGAAAATGGTGCGTCTGGTCACTAAGTGTGTGTTTACATGACAACAATGTACTAAAAAGAGAAAAGTTTTTCCTTTGAGTTTTTCGCGTACAGACGACAACATTGTGAAAATGATCCCCGTTCACGCGGATCTGCAAAAACGACTAAAAACGCCAGGCCAGTAGGTGGCGATGTCACTTTGTAAAGAAACATATCACACGCATGTGTATGACGACAAAGTTTTCACCAATTCGGGTTTTTGTATCTTATATGGAGACCATTACAGTACCGTTTTCAAAAACTTGCACTTTAAAACTTTGTAAAGTAACAACACGCCTCTCTTCAACAACCACATAATTGGAGGATTTATCTCTGGAGCACAAACACACACTCAACTTTAATACTTAGTGCTAGAGGTTACTGAGCAATCACAGTAGCGATGTTTGCTTAGCAACCCCCAGAAAATGTCATTTAGCGGCCTGATTGTGCTGTGCTGGTATTTTATCAGAACACATTGCTATAAATGGGCTCCTCCTGGGTTGAAACTCAATGGCATCATTAGCTTTCATGGGCTCTTAATGTTTTATGGAGTGCATTATTTCATTAGCAAGGCCTTGAGTGGCCCTCAAGAGCTTTATTGCTCCGACTGCCATGGAGCTCCAGATAAACAGGATGAGCATCAATCATGTGGCTCCGCCCTGGAATATAATGGGCTCAAATACACAGCGTCCCGCGGACCGCTGCACTTCAGGGTTCAGAGATGCACTGCTGTGACTCAATGTTAATGAATGTAAATAATAATCAGTGCTCTTAATTGAAGGGGAAGGTCTTCATAAACCCAACAATAGAAGAGAGAGCAAAAACATGATGAAATGAGAGAGACATGTTATCTTATAGGGATGTGCCCGAAGCCGAATACGTTATTCGAAAAAGGCTTCAAAATAGAGCTGCACTATTCTGGATTAATTAAGAATCACAATTTTTTTGTTTTAAACAGAGATTC
Organism: Rutilus rutilus; assembly: GCF_951802725.1. Lineage (NCBI taxonomy): Eukaryota > Metazoa > Chordata > Actinopteri > Cypriniformes > Leuciscidae > Rutilus > Rutilus rutilus. Next base: position 2,281,671 of record NC_140228.1, read on the forward strand.
TCCCACGATTCTGAGCAGACAACTAAATAAAATAACATGTAATTCACTACACGTTCTGACGAAATATCAGTTTGAGTGAATGGTTCAATGACTCACTCTTAAAGACTTGTTTCATTACTGGATGAATCAGCGTTTTTGAATGACTCTCTTGAATGAATGATTCAATGAATGATTCAATGACTCATTTAATGACTCATTTATAACGACTTCACTTGTTTCATTACTGGATGAATCAGTGTTTCTGAATGAATCTCTTGAATTAATGATTCAATGACTCATTTATAACGTCTTCACTTGTTTCATTACTGGATGAATCCGTGTCTCTGAACGAATCTCTTGAATTAATGATTCAATGAATGATTCAATGACTCATTTATAACGACTTCACTTGTTTCTTTACTGGATGAATCAGTGTTTCTGAACGAATCTCTTGAATTAATGATTCAATGACTTATTTATAACGACTTCACTTGTTTTATTTCTGGATGAATCAGTGTTTCTGAACGAATCTCTTGAATGAATGATTCAGTGACTCATTTATAATGATTTCACTTGTTTCATTACTGGATGAATCAGTGTTTCTGAACGAATCTCTTGAATTAATGATTCAGTGACTCATTTATAACGACTTCACTTGTTTCATTACTGGATGAATCAGTGTTTCTGAACGAATCTCTTGAATTAATGATTCAGTGACTCATTTATAACGACTTCACTTGTTTCATTACTGGATGAATCAGTGTTTCTGAACGAATCTCTTGAATTAATGATTCAGTGACTCATTTATAACGACTTCACTTGTTTCATTACTGGATGAATCAGTGTTTCTGAACGAATCTCTTGAATTAATGATTCAATGACAAATACATTTTTAACAGTCGCTTAACTTGTCGCCACCTACTGGTGTAACAGTGTAATCGATACAATCGTTATTTGAAGCGTCATGTTACTTTCAAAAGGTGAGTAAATGATGAACTATCTCTTTAAGAGAGACAGGCGAATTGTTGTCATTTAGGAATAAGATTGTCTTTGTTTTTGAATCGAGATCACAATCTTTTAACGATTAATCGTGCAGCTCTACTTCAAAACTAATAACCATTCTATTAGTTTATATTAAATTAATTCTAAATTCTACCAAATAACAGAAAAACAGTAACTCCTTTTATTTGCTGGATAACGGGTGAGCCAGGGTATAGTACAATATTATATATAAAGTATGATATTATATATTATTATTATATGCAATAAAAATTATTATGCAATATAATGAGTGTGTGAAGTGAACGAGTAGTCGGGATTGGGAAAGATTCGAACTCGGGTCGCCCGAAACACAACCGCTCTACTACTTGAAGAACTTCCTACGAGGCTATCGACTCTGACAATTAGGAAATATTTAAAATAGTTTTACGAGGCATTTTTGTTAAATGATAATTATGAAAGAAACAGAATTGTCTGTTTATGTATTCGTTCTGTCCATCATCCCTTAACTTCATTCAAAACACAGAAAATCATTATCTATGTCCTCAGGTCAAATAATTCAACGTACAAGGCATAAAAGCTTAAAAGCTTCTTCAGTTTGAACTCTAATAGTTGCAGATTCTTCCAGAAACACTTGAGTCACAATTCCATGAATTCAAATAACCTGTTTATTTCAGAATAATTGCAGTATGAGTCAGTGCAGGTAATGGTGTGTGTGTGTGTGTGTGTGTGTGTGTGTGTGTGGGAGAGGGAGAGAGAGATCTGGATGAAGTTTGCTCACTCGTCCAGGGCTCTTGGTTAGGCTCCGCCCCCTGCTGCTCTTAGTTAGGCCACGCCCCCTGCTGCTCTTAGTTAGGCTACGCCCCCTGCTGATCTTGGTTAGGCTCCGCCCCCTGCTGCTCTTAGTTAGGCTACGCCCCCTGCTGCTCTTGGTTAGGCTCCGCCCCCTGCTGCTCTTCATTAGGCTCCGCCCCCTGCTGATCTTGGTTAGACTCCTATCTATCTATCTATCTATCTATCTATCTATCTATCCATCTATCCATATACCTATCTACGGTGTCACAGTACTTTTTTGTCAGCATCAGATTAAAAGTCACATCAAATAACTGGCCCAATCAGATAAATGGTGTGGGCTCAGGTGGAACTGACTGTCACATTTCCAGCGTGAAACGGGATCAAATGCATCATGCTTGTTTTTTTAACCCTTCTGAACCGAAACCGAAGCCCCTGTTGTTGTGATGCTGCAGGGTTTCAAGGCCAGCTGATAAAGCGTCTCATCTCACATATTGAAATGCCACGTTGGTGGCCGAGCTGTGATTTATTCCTCATTGGGTCCTTGGCTTTCCTGCGGAGAGGGCGACCCTCATTGTGTTATGAGAATATGACCATACAGCAGTTTGTTGTGCCTCAGATGAGGTGTGCTGGTACTTTACTGTGGGATCCGACTCGCTGGATGATAAAACGGGGAAAATCCCACAGACACACATTGAAAATCATAGGGACTTGGACTCTTTTCATTAGAGACAAGAATAAACCACCAAGAAAACTCCCAAAAGCACATAATTACTCAAATTTAAACTGAAAATAAAAGCTAATACAAGATATTAATAATAACTATAATAGTAGGCTATATAAACAATGCTAAAATAACATTATAACTGCGATATGACCTGTACCATCACTGAAATGACACACGGTAACCTCCTAAAATCTCTGAATCTCTCCGGATCAAGCTCTCAGGCTGTTTCTGTCACAACAGATTATGTGACCCAAATTAAATTACATAATTCTCTTCAAATGTTGACATTTAACAAATGCTTTAGTATTTGATTCTGATATCTAGGGAGGTTTGTGCTCCGACTGCTGCTTGCTTCAGTTCAAGCTAGTTATTAGTTTGTTTACAAGCATCACTTTTATTAGCTCTTATTTGGGGGGAAAAAGAGAGAAAAATGTCTTCAAAATAAATAAATAAATAATTACCACTATTAATATTTACCTTTATTCTATTACTCCTTTTCCCAAATTAGTAAGTATGACCTAATAAGCTAGAAAAGACTTAAACTGAACAGTTAGGTATTAAATATAGTTTGATAAATGTATTGAATGCAGTGAATAATCCAACACTAAATAGCAGTGTCCCTTTGACGTCACTGTACTCTAAACTCTTCCCTGTTCTAGATTGTTCCCAGAGATGTACGATACGTAACGTATGGTATCGAGCTGCGCTGTGGGACTTCACTGGAGGTTTGATTTTACAGTAGTTAAAATAACACATTGATCTTTGGCTCTTTGCGCTTTCACTGGGCTTATGGGTAATCTGGCCTGCTTTCACTGAACTCGAACGTCCTGATCAATGAAACAGTGTTATGACATTACAGAACAACAGCATTCCTTACAAATACAACCTGAGCTTCAAAACATGATTCATGTCTTCAGTTGTGACCCAAAAACACAGATCTGTTTCCCAGAGAGCTCTCAAATATGTTTTATTCAATTTATCTCAAAAATGCATTGAGAAATGTTTGAGTTAATATTGAAATATTTGTTTTCCATAGAGTTCTCAAATATGTTTATTTAAGTCTAAAATGTGTCAAAAACTTATTAGGAAACATTTCCGTTCGTATGGAGATATTTGGATTTCATAAAGGTTTCATATGTGTTTTTAAGTGTAGAATTTGTCTCAAATTTGCTGAGAAATATTTCAGTTCATAAGATATTTGATTTCCATAGAAATATGTTTTTTTTTTTTTGGTCATTTTAAAACGTGTCAAACTTATTTTTGAAATATTGCAGTGCATATTGAGATATTTGGTTTTCAAATATGTTTTATTAAGTTTAGTGAGAAATACTTGAGTTCATTTAGAGATATGTGGTTTTCATTGAGCTCTCAAATGTATTTTATTCAAGTTTCAACTTTATCTAAAAAATGTATTGAGAAATATTTCACTTGCTATTGAGATATGTGTTTTTTTATAGAAATCTCAAATATGTTTAAAGTTTCAAATTTGTCTTGAGAAATATTTAAATTCATATTGAGATCTCTGACTTTTGATTGCAGACTTAGAGTTCTCAAATACATTTGATTTAAGTTAAAACTTTGTGTCAAAACATTTTCTCCTAGAGAAATAAAAGCAGACATAAAACATGAATATTGAGATTGCAGATCTGAGCCCAGTTTGAGACACACGTGAGGTTACGGTGCTGTCAGGAGAAACGTCTCTATCATACGTTTGCCCTCCAAGAGAAACACTTTTCCTTTAGATGTTCAGTTCCTTACATGTGTTTCACTGTGGATCTTATGTAAGCAGCTGATGCAATGCTGTGTGTGTGATGATGGTCCGTGTCCTGAGACATTAAACGCTCGAACCGTCCCTGTGCTGTTGTATCCAGCGACCCGACGGGCCTTTAGCTGTCGCTAGCAGCTCAAAATAGCTGTCGCTAACATCAGTGTTTTTACACACACAGATCTGTGTCTCTTGCAATCAGTGGCCATTTTAGACTAGTTTTGAATAAATAGTTCAGATTTTTCTGATATTCTTAAAGTGCAAAGTGTTAGCGATTTGTTTAGGCGTAACTGAATATACAGATTGAGTTTGCATCAGCAGTGTGTGAATGAAACTCCCGTGACCTCTGGGCATCAGCGCAAAGCGTAATTATTGAAAAGTCAGCAAGAGGCTTACGAATAATTCAGCGCTTACAGTGTTATCAAGTGAACGTAACACTGTCTTGGAAACTGTGATCCACAGAGGAACTGTAACCGGAGCACCGGGTCTCCTATTAGCAGGATAAGTGTGTGTTTGTGACGTCTCACCTTCGACAGAACCAGAGGGACGTGAGCTGGGAATCAGCCAGACCGACCGGCTCGAGCTTTATATGTTAATCTATATTGTTGGATATTTGATTAGATCCACTTTAAGCAGACATTTAGACACTTTACTTTTGAGTAATATTATGCAATAATGGCACGGATAGTTGATTTGTAACTAGATGCAATACCTTTTGAAAGTCATTCATATTTTTATTAATCTATGAATCTTTTAATTAATCAAAAGTGACATTTATGTTACAACATATTATTTTTCAAATAAATAAATGCTGTGCTTTTCTATTCATCAAAGAATATTTCACAAAAATATGAGCATTAATGATAATCATAAATGTTTCTTGATCATATTAGAATGATTTGTGAAGGATCATGTGACACTGAAGACTGGAGTAATGATGCTGAAAATTCAGCTTTGATCACAGGAATAAATTACACTTTACTGTATATTCACATAGAAAACAGCTGATTTATATTGTAATAATTTTTCACATTTTTGCTGATCAAATAAATGCAGCCTTGAGCGGAAGAGACTCTTTCAAAAACATGAAAAAATCCCAAACTTTTGCAGGATTTGAAGCTGCTGTGTTCGTGTTTGTGAGTCCGGTCACTCAATGACAGACTGAAGGAAGGTGTGCTTGTTTTCCCTCTGATCCTCCATAACCAGTCGACTTTACTAATGCAAACATCACTATTACTAGTGTGCATACTTTGGGTGCGTCAAATCATCAATGCAAATTAATAAAGTTGAGTTTGCATGTCAACCGCATAACAACTAGGGTTGGGTATCGATTGAATTTGAGCGATATTGATTTTGAATATTGATTCCAATTCTTATCGATTCCTAATTTCGATTCCAATAAGGTAAAAAAAAAAAAAAAAAAAAAATCATTCACATTTAGTCATATTGCAAAACATTTCATTGTAGCTGAATATCTTGAACAAAAATAAACAGGTTGAAGAACACTTACACAAGGATTACAAATACCGTAGAAATACAGCTAGCCTCACTAATATAAATGTCACGCATTATTAAAGACAAGTAAACACTCAGTAATTAAAAAACAACAAATAAAAAATTAGCAATCACAACAAATAGATACAACTGAACAAATATATGATTGAAATAAACAGTGTTTTTAAATTTTCAGGTGCAGAAACTATAATCATATATAAAATAACAAGGTTACCAAGTTATTCAGTAAAGTACGGGTACATTTTCTCTTTGTCTTTTGTTTTTTGATTGATTAGTGTTATTATAGATGGCAGGAATATTAGTGTTATTATAGACGGCAGGAATATTAGTGTTATTATAGACGGCAGGAATATTAGTGTTATTATAGACGGCAGGAATATTAGTGTTATTATAGACGGCAGGAATATTAGTGTTATTATAGACGGCAGGAATATTAGTGTTATTATAGACGGCAGGAATATTAGTGTTATTATAAACGGCAGGAATATTAGTGTTATTATAAACGGCAGGAATATTAGTGTTATTATAGACGGCAGGAATATTAGTGTTATTATAGACGGCAGGAATATTAGTGTTATTATAGACGGCAGGAATATCAGGTTGCTGAATATTAGGCTGCTGAATATTAGGCT